>NC_133472.1:30493036-30610723 GCF_025370935.1 Choristoneura fumiferana
TTTTACAGATATTTAGCAAATGAAAGTTTAACATGTGGATTTTATGTCATGCCAATTTCACTTGTCAAGTTTGATAATTTTACAATTTTAACTATTAACAATGTCTGCGAAGCTGTTATATGCATGAAAAAAAGATTTTTCACTTTTCATGCTCGTAAAGTTAACAAAAAAGACAAGTTTAAAACAAGTAGAAAGAAGAATTAAATACACATTTAATTAATGAACTGCAACAATTACTTTGCTTACCCGCGCCCTTATGATAGCTACGTTTATGCAAGAAAATGTGTGTTCATACAGTTCCTCCACCTCCACACGGTAAGAACACCCACAAATCACACCCATGGATCACCAGCCACCCCACCACACTACACTGACACTTTTTCAAATTGGTTCGTAAATGACGGAGTTATTTATTATTTATTTATTTATTCATTGCATTGCATATTACATTTATACATAGCAGTTGTTACAATTTGGTATTAGTCACATGTGACGCCCTGCAAAGGCCCAGCAACATGAGAGGTTACTACTACATAATTATATCACTCAATTATCGTCTTAAGAATATTCTACGTACATTTAAGAGTATTAACATCTTATTAATTTATTTCAGTATTCATTTATATTTTCATTGAAGTAATCTCTTAAGTTATAAAAACACCTCTCGATGAGGAATGCTTTTAACTGTTTAGAAAATATCACCGGTTTGACCAAGTTCTTAATTGAGTTTGGTAAATGGTTGGTTGTAAACTGGTGGTTCTGAGGTAACAAACATAAAAAAATACAACCGAATTTGTAACCTCCTTTTTTTTAGGGTTCCGGAGCCAAAATGGCAAAAACGGAACCCCTATAGTTTCGCCATGTCTGTCTGTCTGTCTGTCTGTCTGTCTATCTGTCTGTCTGTCTGTATCAATGCTAGAGCAAAATGGTACAGTTAAAAATTCAAAAATATATTTTTTTAGGGTACCTCCCATAGACGTAAAGTGGGGGTTATTTTTTTTTCTCATCCAACTCTATAGTGTGGGGTATCGTTGGATAGGTCTTTTAAAACCATTAGGGGATTGGTAAGACGATTTTTCGATTCAGTGATTTGTTTGCGAAAGATTCAACTTTAAAGTGCAAATTTTCATTAAAATCGAGCGTCCCCCCCTCTAAAACCTAAACCGGTGGGTGGAAAAATTTGAAAAATTTCAGGATGGTAGTAAATATATCATAAACTGAAACTGATAAAATTTTCTTAAGGCTTGAAGTAAAATTAAATAATTATGTACCTACTCTAGTGTAGTGAGCGTCGCAAGGAGGCGCAGGCGCAGTCCTACGCCAGCCCTAAACGTGCGCCGGCGGCGGTGCGCCAAGGTGATCAGGCCTGACATCACCACGCGCCTCATCTGTCACGTTTAGGCACATTCTTGCGCACAACTTTATCTTTTGAATCGTGGCTATACGTATAAATAAGTGCTACAGTAGTGATCGTTGTAATTAATTCCCCTCAAGCAAACGTACGTAATGCAAGAATGTACTTAAGAATGTACTGTGTATTGCATTCATTAACAAAGAAACTTTAAGAAATTAAGGAAAGTAAAGTTTATAAATCATCTTAATTTTGTAACTGTCCGTAAAGTATGTAGGTAGATCAATAGGTAGTAATCAAATTGTTTAAAAGGTTTTTTTAATGTAGATTATACCGGACACACGATAGCAAAATGATTAGGAGGCGCGGATAAATCATTGGACCAGACTCCAACCAGACCATACCAGTTTACAGGTCATCGCAGTTTTTTTTTTCAATCCTGGAATCGTTCGAACTTCATCGCCTAGCAACCGAGGTAACAACTCTCACGTTCAGCAGTACAATGTTCATTGCAGCCATGTCCAAACTGTTTGAAATACTCGAACCGACATATCCCCCGTGAGGTGTGTGAAGTGCTTAGTGCGGCATGTGACACAGGACATTCAGAGTGATGAGCTTCTGTCCGAGGTAATGGTTTTCCATTGATTATTTCGTACCTACACTTGAGATCTACTACAGAGAGATTTAATTAACCAGCCAAAATAGAGAATAAAATCTTGTTGGCTTTGGTTATGTGTTCGTTTAGCGTATACAGAGGTAGATATAAATAAATATAGGTGCAACTGACAATTAAGTACCTACATAAGTAAATAATGTGTAGGCGACTTTCACACCGGCACTATTGCAATTACAGTGAAGTTTTTTATCTTATCTTAAATTTCTGACCTTTTGGTAGCTGTAGTAATTATTTTTTGGTTTTGAGATTGTGTCTCATCTTTTGTTATCAGCAGGAACTTGTAACAGGTGTCAAGTCAACGGTCCTGTTAGGGATTCGTTTTGTTGGCACCCGCCTTTGAGGCGCCGTCAGGTAGGGTGACTCATCCTCTTTACTATGCAGCGAAAGTAGCTACCTGCCTATTATTTGATTTGGTTTGGTGCGAGTTATTAGGCGGCAAAACCATTAATTTAGCCTCGAAGTAAAATCTAAGAATTATTAACTTAAATTATTACCTACTTACATGTGTTTTCTTCAGTCTGATTGCCTGTCTAAGCTGCTTCCTTAACGGCCGGGCCGGTTTGACTATAAGATAACACCAGATTATTATTATTATTAGCCTATTCTGTCCCACTGCTGAGCAAAGGCCTCCCCCCAATACTTCCACTGCACTCTGTCCCCTACATACAAGGGCCAGTCCTTCAAGAAGAACACCAGATGAAAAATTTAAAAACCTCCGACATAAAAAAGGTCAGCAAAAATAATAAGAAAACGCCCGAAAAAAACGCAGCCAAAAAGACAACTAAAAAGTAAAAAATAATTATGCACTACCTAGCTGTTGCCCGCGACTTCATCTGAATTCGTTTATCCCTATCCCGCGAGGACTATGCTGATTTCCCAAAAAATTAGCCTATGTTAATTTAGTACAAGTACCTAGTAATATTTTTTTATCTAAGCGTCGTCGGTGTCGGGGGACGGCTAAGGTTAACAGGAAACTAAAGTACATATATTGTATTTTTTTAAGTATAAGCACGGTAATTGGTGATCGCTTCAACATAGTTTGTTGACGTCCGTGACAGGGGTTGTGTGAAAGTAATATTGATGACTTATACGGCACGCGGGGCAGTTGTCTCACCGCCGGCGAGGAAACGATTGGCTATCGACTATTATCTCGCTCAAGAAACGAACAAAAGATATAAGATCCTGTGTGAGTAAAAGAGACATATATATTAATAGTTGATCGCTGGCGGTTCACACTGCCGGCGAGAACTCGCTCTTACATCTTTTGTCGCAGCGACCAGAGCTATAAAACTCGCTCAGCGATACTGGCTCAGCGATACTCGCTCAGCGCTGTTAGCTTGGCGGCCGCCCGGCTCGAGCGAGTGGAGCGAGTAATCGCCCGTCGTGCTCGAACACTCGCTTTTCACTGCTCGCCCACTCGTTTCTAGTTACTCGCTCTGCTCGCTTCTCGCTCATCGTCGGCGGTGGGACAAGTGCCTTATGTTCCAAACAGCTAGTCAAGTGCCGTAAGGTACATAGATGTCAATGGTAGAAGGTCAATGGAATGCGATTGCGAGCGTCAAAGCGTTAGAGAATTCGGCCTCTAGTTCCAGTATGGTCGATTGTTTTACGTGTTCGTTATTTCAGAGAGATGTCGCGACTAGTGTGTCTGCTGGCGGTGGCGGGGGCGGCGTCGGCGCAGCTCGTACTGGACGGCGTGCGCTGCGGGCAGCTGCTGTGCCAACTGGACGAGTATTGCTCGCCCGAGACCAACCGGTGTGCGCCTTGCTCCATCATATGCAACAAGACTCATCATAACTATGACTCGGGGATGTGCATCAAAGAATGTCAAGGTTGGTACATACATAATAAGTTTTTATTGAAAAATAACTTTGAACTGTTGACTGTAGTAGTCAAATATTTAAAGGAAAACTATCACAGCCTTGCAGGTTTTGCAAGTTACCGAATAATAGTCGATTCAAACTTAGCATTGAATATTTATTTACAGTAGATATTAGTACCATAGAAAAAGAGAACAAGTAGGTCCACTCCGACCCTTTAGGAGACTTAACTGCCTACTCCGGCGCGAACGTCTATTTTAGATTAATTACCTACCGGCAAATAATTTTAGTACGAAAGTTAACTTAAAATTGTCTAATGGCTGTGTCTAGACTAGACTAAACTAGACAGATTCAATGTCGTTATTATTATTATTATACTAAAATTAAAAATATTATTTATAAATTCGCCGTAACGGTGATGGCGACAGTACACATAATACTATAACTATATTGTTTATAGGTAGGTAAGTATCTATTATTTTTTATGTGTCCTTGCACAAAACTATTACACTACACGTATATACCACTAATTTACACCTATACCTAACACAAAAAAATAAGTACGAGTACGCGAACGTAAAAGGTGATCACTTTTGTTTGTATAGTGAGCCTACTTGCTCTCTTTTACTATGTTAGTACTGAACCCAATACTGCGCAAATCACATCAGAAGAAAAACAATAAGGTTGACTGTCACACTGTCTTGGAAGGGAAAACAGCCGTTGAGTCAAGAAACTGACATTAAGTAAATATCATTATAATTCGGTGAAAATCTGAAATGTTTCGGTGATACAAGTCAAAAAAAGTTCCACAAAATATGTGGTATGAACTGTCAAATTCTGAAACAAGATCTAAAACGTATAAAATTGTGACATTTGTCGAAATTTCATGCAATTATTAATTTTAGTTTAAGTAGTGTAGTAAAGGAATTTATTGGTTGAATATGAAAAGATACATATACTCGTATGGAACAATTGGCCCATAAAACATGTCAGCGCGCAGAGAGTGTAATTAGATAACCAGGTGTAAACAAAATTCCAAGAACAGCGCCATTTTCCGGTGACTTATTGTGTACGATGAAAATCCTCGACTCAGAGTCGAGTGATGACTAATATCTACAAACAAATAATAGGACCATTAAGTTGTTAGACGATCTACAATCAACTTAATCATGTGAGACATAAAGTCTCTTATCACCTTAGTGAGGATCTGTGAAACTGGTTTCGTGACCGCAAACCTCCTACTACTATGGTTGCTCTCTTCTAATCTTTTGCAAGTCTCGTTTACTCGTGCGGCGAACAGCATGGCCGTTTCAGGTCCAATGACACTTAAGTCAAACCACGCCATAGAACTACGGTCCACGCTTATTTTTTTTATAGATAGGTAATAAATGTAGCGGTCATATTTGCGCACGTTTTTAACTCAAAACGAACACGTGAACAAGTTAAGTTAACCTTCATTAAACCCCGACGCAAAAGAGGGGTGTTATAAGTTAGCCGTTGTCTGTATCTGCCTTTGGCCTTGTACGAATGGACCAATTTTGATATTTTTCTTTACTGGGAATAGGTATAGGAAGGATTAATTTTGTTGTTCATGGAAATTAAGTTTACTTAACCTACTTATACCTTCATGAATTACTTACTATCGTTTTAAAAATACCTACTCCTGTTGATGGTATTTGATTGCCTATTGAATTTTCATCTGAGCTTTATACCTATATGGACCAAATATCAAGTCAATTTGACCACTGGAAGAGGCCATAAATCGAGTTACACGATTTTACTTACCTACACACAATGTAGTTTACTAGACCTAAAACTAAACTTAAAACCTTGTTCTTAATAGGAACTAATTTTCAACAAATTAAGCTAGGTATAGCTATACCTAATTTTTCTTTATACCAGTAACTTGAAGTTGTACCCCGTTTAACGAGAGAGGGGTTAAATAGAGTGTTCACGTCATATTCACGAACTTGCACTACTATAAAAGTAATTTAACATGCAGCAGGTTGATCCCTCGTACCAAGTTATACGTAACTCATGTACTTTTCGTTATCTTCTATGGTGCAACGAGCGACATCAGAGTTGAAACCTTTTTATTGGTAAAGGGTACAACAATACCCTAGGTGATACGGTCTGTTGACTCCGACAGGTACGGCAACGGAACACACACATGCGCGACACTGAGCACACAGTGAAACCATACGAGTGTGCGTTCACCACCACACTAAAACCTTGCATTGCATCGACTTCATTAGTGTGAACCAGTCCATTAATATTTCTTTATTTTTTTTAAAAGCATTCATATCACATCCTAAATATTATTAGTTTTGATGAATACATTTTATTATAAATACTTCACAATGCTCATTTCAAAATTTCGTCGAGAACTATAATTAAACAAGTTGTATCTGTGGAATAGCAAATGTAAGTGAGTGTTACTACAAGCTTATTTTGATTTGGTCTATGCTAAATTATTTTTTGATGAGCATCAAAACAGGTTGGCAGGTAAACTACTAATTGCGCATCCGAAGACGTAGTAAAAATTATTCGTTAAGTGAAAATGTTAAGTATTTTTTTACCTGGATGTATTTACTTATTCATTATATGTTTCGCAAATCATCGCGCATATATTTGCGCAAGAATTGACAATTTTTTTTTATGAAATCTGGGATAAATCATAATGATGTAACCCGAATATTTCAAGTTTGACCTTTATTACAAGCTTTTATTTATCTTGCCGTGGTAATTTGGAGAAAACATCATGGAAGTTGAATTTTACCCACTTCCAGTGGTTGAATTGATTTGGTATATGTACGTAAGTCAGTTGGATGACGATGTTAGTAAAAGTCAAAAAGTACAGTTAGCAAAATAAAGTCGTCTTCTAATTTCATATTTTATGAAAAACTCGTTGAAGTTTCTAAAAATCCAGTACACTGTTGTTCGTCCGAAGTCTGTCCGCTGCGCTGGCTGTTTAACTTTGACTGCCTTGAAGTAATAATGGACAAAGCATAACTTTTTGCTTAGTTTTATACACTGTAACTTCAATAATAAAGCGTAGGTAGTTGATTTATTAATAGAAGTCGATGTGATGCAGGTTTATCTAAAACTAAGTATTTAATTACTTAGATATTATACACCGGCGTAGTTACTTTAAATTATTATTTTAGTAGTAAGTACGTAAAATAGGCTCTTGTATAATAAAGTTAATAAAAAATAATCGGAATGCTTGAACTCTGAAATCGGAACACCATGTCCGTGTAGCAAAGTATCATGTGGTGCGCTGATGAGTGGACAGCGTCACGATTTAGCTTTCAATATTCATCGTAATAATTAACCCTTGGCAAGCAAAAAAATTAAAATTTATATTATGCTGTCTTTTTTCAAACTTACATAGTTCTAGTAAATCATGAAAAAACACTAACAATTCTATTTATTTTATTGTGGAAAAAAAACCATTTAAGTACCTATGTCACAGCATACATTGCCAAATTAAGAGTTGTTATCGTGCAAAAAGTACAACAATCTTTAGTAGCATATTACATTATTATTTATTTAGGAAATACATAAAACGAACATTATCAAAGCTTTTCTTTAAAAAAAACAGTAAATACTCTGTAAAAAAAGAAAAAAACGAATACATCGTCCTTTTTCTCCAGAAACATAACCCAGAAAAAATTTACTTAGTATGAAAACAAAAAATATAACCTCGTATACTTAAATTAACGAAACAAACGTAGCGGTGACAAATTCAGTGTTTCGTGTCGTACCCCAAATGACAATTTATTTCGTTTTTTCCAGCAACAAAATACAGGCGAACATTGCACTTCATGTACGTAGATCACACTGATAAATTTAGAGCAATGACGGCATCTGCCTTGTGTGTGTGTGTGTGTGTGTGTGTGTGTGTGTGTGTGTGTGTGTGTGTGTGTGTGTGTGTGTGTGTGTGCGCGCGTGCGCGTGTGCGTGTGCGTGTGCGTGTGCGTATGCGCGTGTGCGTGTGCGTGTGAGCGTGTGCGTGTGTGTGTGTGTGTGTGTGTGTGTGTGTGTGTGTGTGTGTGTGTTAGGATATCATTTACTTAACTACTTAATTCGGAAACTAGCTACTCTGCACCAATCTGGACAGATTCGGGACTTTTATTTACCACAGCTAGACAATTTTGAACTTTCTCTCTGCTTTTGAGTGTCCCGGCACCGAGACCGGCTTACGGTCACCCGCTAATTGCTGCGACTGCCGAATCCGTGTCAAAATACCATGGAGTGTCGCGGTTTCGGCTTCTGGTCTCTGGTTGACAATTTGACAAATGTGTTTGGTCTCTTTTAAAATCCTACACTCCACACTCAGGGCAATCCGTATATGCATGTCAACACCACGTAAATTAAAGAGGAAATGAACACCAGCGGGGACATTTAACTATAATTGGGCTTCAATCACTCCTGCTGGCTCAAGCTGAGGCACCGACTTCAGATTGGTAGAAAATTATGTTCATGGTTTTTGTATTCGGTTAAATTTTTAGTTATATTTTTTTTCAATTAGTGTAAACAGACAGTACATTTTAGGGTAGTAAAGAAACTGTTAATAGACTGTTGGATTTTGTCATGCCTTTTTTTGTTACTAGGGCAGAGTCTTTCCGAAACAGTTCAATTATTTCTAATCGCTACGGTGTGCGGGTTGTAAGCACTTGTTGCTCGTTGCTCTGCGCTATACCTATAGAGCGTTATTTGACCAGACAATGTTGACATGGTTCCTCTGAAGCTGTCCGTGACTTTTATTATTAAATTTATCTTGTTTGTGCTCCACACTTATCCTGCATCTTCCCACAGGGAAAATTTTAAATATCTAACGAGTGCCTTGTCCCTACGTTACGCATAGGTACCTAATTTTTAATTTCTTATCGGGATAGGCTGGGGGAGGCTATGTTTTTTAATGCAGTGCTTGCATGTGTGGGTGTGCTTGTTTGAGCTCTAATGGCTGAGTAGGTGTAGGTGTGTAGGTTTACGCGATGTTTCTGTTGTGGTGAATAATCAAATTAAAAAAATAAAATTTTGTTTTTCAGGATATCTCCTTGATCTGAGGTACATGCGAAGGAGCCAGGATTCGGAGTCGTCCGAAGATTATGGTAGTAAGTATTTTTATCACAATTTTTAGCAAAATATGGTTGGAATGATAAATTTTACTAGTCAAAGATTTGACATTTTATTCTGTGTATCTTGACTTAAGTTAGCGATTTATGGGACTTTTTATTTTTTAGACTGGTTATCAATTTGTATTTTAATACCAGTTCTCTAATAATTTTACGTCTTACTTTTGCTGTGCTTATTTATCTAATTGATTTTTTTTTATGTAGATCTTTGATTCGTGCTAAGCGAAAACTTGTTTTTACCGATAGAGTAAAAGGTACTCTCACATAAAAGAGAAGAATATAAACGGAGCCATTTTCAACTATTTGATTTATAAAGTCTCTAACCTGAGGCCGTATTGCCTGACGTTTCTAACGCTCGCGATCGCAATCAAATGACAGTGATTGTATGCGAAATCTGTCATTTGATTGCGATCGCGAGCGACAGAAACATTAGGCAATACGGCTTCTGTTTATTAGTCATGCTCGTAAACTTCGTATTTAATAAAATGTTATACTCTAATGGATAAAGTGAAATCTTTATCTAAGAAAAAGGCAATTAAGCGCCAACAGTCATGAATAAAAGACAAAATAAATGTTTTATTTTTATAGAATAAAAATTAAATTGCAATGCACAAAATGAGATTTCTGTCAATTTACAGCTGAGCGAATTTTTTTATTAAGAGTGAGTAGGAAACTTTGTTTTTACTGAATATAGAAATATGCATTTTTAAAACACTGCCTCAATAAATAATATGAATTTCCTACACCTATAGTTAAAATCAGGAGCAAGCTATTAATTTGATTAAATGCATTTGATTTTGAGTTCATGCTTTTTGTGCAGGTTATTTTTCTTGCCTTTCTTACTTTATTTTTTAAATGTACCATATCTTACATTAGAATTTGATAAAATGTGTGTATTGTCACAGTGATTGACTCAGAGCACAAAAATAAATAAAAAGAAGAATATAAATTTAGTGTGTATTTTCTTCCACAATCGATGCTGTCAGTTTTTAGCATTCTCTCGCTGTCAGTGAGCATATTATGTTTATTCATCTTTTCGTGTTGATTATCGTACTAACCAAAGAAGTGGGTACCTAATCCATTAATCATCTTTGCAATAAATATTTTTTCTTACATTTTATTTACAATTGTCATCGTTACAGGCTGAGCTGGTAAAATTAACATATGGCTTTTTTGCCATATACGCGGTCTTATTTTTATTTGGCTTTTGTTATTTGTTCTGTGGTTCAGAATACTGCTTTTTCTATTTTTCTACTTGTTTTCAATTAGTTAAGTACTACTCGTATGCACCTACTTCTCTTAAAATATTGCTAACGAATTTTGTAATTTACTGTTAATTTCCTCATTTGTCACTATATTTTGAGGGCAGCTAGTCGGGTCATGATTATACACAATATAAGTGATTATTAAAGGAGAAAATGCTTGAAAGTAGTTGTGCAAATACCTTTTGTCACTGACTGACAGTCAACTTTTACCGAACACACTACCGTGCATCTTATAGTGTTTAAAATGGAGTGCTCGCAGATTGTTCTGTAAGAAGCTTTTTTATTTACGAACTGTTGTTGTTATAGGTAAAAAAAATTAAGATGTTGTATGTAGTATTTAGTGCACGAAATTGATATGGGGCTTAAGTCATTTTTCGAATATGGAATGTTGACTTATCTAAACGGACGCGTTACTACTACATACAATAGGTTATCTTTTTAAGCTTTTTACCTACAGCCTCAAATGGCTTTTACAGCTTACTGCAGAGAGAGTTTGTATGAAGCAAGTAATTGTACGAATTTTGTATTACAAAGGTGTGCAGCGGCAGGCGCGGGCGGCGCTGATCATGAGCGGGGTGGCGCTCGCGGCTCTACTCCTCGTGATCATCCTAGTCTGCCGCTCCAAGTTCTCTTGGAGATACCTTAAACAGAAGTTCCAGCCGACTAAGGTAAAGTAACCAATATAGAAGGCCTACGGTTAAACGAGCAAGATCAATCATATTAGTATCAATCTCTCAAAGGGCCGACATCCTGTTGCGAGTGTCTATGAGCGGTGGTGATTGCTTCCCATTAGGTGAGCCGCATGCTCCTCTTACATAAAAAAAGAGTTCACAGATCCTAGTGTAGACATTTATTTATTTACACGCTTAAATGCAGCGAACAGAATTCTATGTACTCGTATCTTACTCTAACAGCTTGCTTGTTTATGTTACTAAAAAAAACTTTCATTTTTAGAAAGCTAAATTACCACTAATTTTTACACCAGAAAAATGCAAAGTTCCTGCGGGAAACAGATAAAGTTGAAGCCAACAGAGATTACATACAATAATACTTATAATCTACTGATAGTACGTTTCCCACACTAATAGGTGCTTTTTAGTGTTCATAATTAACCATAAGCCGGGCAGCATACTGTATCATAGACTATATTCAATTTGCAGAATCGAGTGAAGCAGTACCCCGCTACTGGTCTGACGCACCACAATCCACACGCAGAAATGCCGAAACCGAAACCCGAATTGAAACTAGACATTCCTAATCCCGAACCATTGAAACGACCGCAGCCGTTAAACGCGCGGGACTTAGAAACGAGGACCTCGCAAACTGAGAAGAGCCAAGGAGCAACAACCCCTAAGACCATGAGCACGGCTCTCAGCAACCGGCACCCTGCAGAAGACACTACCCTGGATTTCTCGTACGATAACATGGGTATGAATGTCACGCCTCCAGAGCGCACGAGTGCCACGCACAAGTTCTGAGTTTCTTGAGCTTTATTGATTTGATAATGGTCATTCTTAGTTAAATGTCTATCTAATTACCATTTCACTTATTTTTCTGCAAAAGCAATATGGTAATTAGATTAAGCGCGCAGATCTGGAGAAAGTATGGCAGCGATGTTCATTGCTCTGTGCAATTAAGTCTAAGGCTGCTCTTTGAACCAATAGAAATACTTCATTTACCTATGTGTCCTCGCACAGCACAGTTCTAGTGAAAGCATAGTCTAAATTAAGCGTTTCTATTGGTTCATGAAATACACATTCCTGGCAACACATCCTCGTCGCGCACATCGCTAGTAGCAAAGCAGCCTAATGCTCTAAGTAGTGCGAAAAAAGCGGCACGGTAATTAGAATAAGGTGAATGAGAATGGCTGAATCAATGTTTTAATGTAACGTTTTGACCTATAAGCTACTACTATAACATGGATTCACTGCATAAGGTACATCACAATAGGTTAGGTTTGTTTTACAATAGCGGAGAACGCACTGGATCTATAGTTTAATAAATTAAGTTAGCAATACATTTGGACATTGGCTAGGGGAGAGAAATCTGCGTTAACTAGGTATAGTCAGCATCAAAAGTAGCTGGTTACTTTTGTACTTTGTCGTTTTATAGCCACGTACTTATCGCCATACAAGATTGACAAATGTGTTAATGTGACAGAGTAAATAAGTAACCAGCTACTTTTGATGCTGACGGTAGACTTCAGAAGTAAAACTTTAAAATGGGATGGTATTCAGGTAAAATAAATATAGTATCAGGTAGACGAGGTGCCCTACATTAAATTAATTCACATATCAATGTCTTTTTTAATAGATTTTCATCCTCGTAGTTTTGAGTATTAAATAAATCTAGTTTGAATTGACGAATGCCATCCAAATTTTGTTTAAAACTACATAGCAATTTTCTTAAGTTGTTTAATTATCGCTTCATTATATTTAAACGTACTATGAATCTTATTATTAAGGGCCAGTACAGACGGACTGCATTCCAACTGCAACGTAACTGCCAACTGCCGACTGCCCATACTAGGGTGAATATTCGGGCGTTTGTACCGCCGTCATTGTTCTCAACACTTTTTTTATCAGATTTCTTAAGAAATAGGTACAATAAACATCAACATGTGTCAACATTCATCAATATTCACCAACATTTGTCATTGCAGTTCCATTGCAGTTGGCACAACTGCACGCTGTCTGCAATAACAATGTATGAGCAGTCGGCAGTTGCGGTTACGTTGCAGTTGGCACAACTGCACGCTGTCTGCAATAACAATGTATGAGCAGTCGGCAGTTGCGGTTACGTTGCAGTTGGCACAACTGCACGCTGTCTGCAATAACAATGTATGAGCAGTCGGCAGTTGCGGTTACGTTGCAGTTGGCACAACTGCACGCTGTCTGCAATAACAATGTATGAGCAGTCGGCAGTTGCGGTTACGTTGCAGTTGGAGTGCAGTCCGTCTGTACTGGCCCTTAGTCGTCCTTTATAAATTAGGCCTAATTATTATGCAATAATTTATTTTAAGTTAATCACAATTTGACCCTTCACATCGCAGCTCAATTAATGTTTATTTGAGATTATTAATTTAACAATAATTTTAAATATACACATTAGATAATTCCTATCTACTTATTAACTATGTTTTCTGAACATCAGTAGGTTTTTTTATTATGATTTATATTTTAGTTATGATGAAAAAGAAAGTGCTTGAAAGAGGTCGCGTAAGAATATCCCACTGCAATACCTATCGGTTTTTTCTTTGAGCTTGTCCGAACGCACCTGCCGTGTGTTTTGATAATATATGCATCACAATAGAAAAACATTTTTTGGTCTACCTCCAAGCCATGATTGTTGGTAGGTACTCATTTTGGATGGATTTAAACTTTGAAATTTCACTAAAGAATCTACATAATCGCATAGTGGCTATTGTTAAATAGAAGGTACTTACAGGTTTAAAAAAAAAACACCTTTAGTCTATTTGGTATTTGTAGACAAAATTCAAATTAGAAATTAATAAAATGAGATCAATTTAATGATGAATTTTTAGACATTTTCAATAAAATATACGGAAGCAAGGTTAGGTTGTATTAAATAGGTAGGTCTATCTAGTTATTTCTTGAATTTAAGTTTGTACGTGTATTCTTATAGCAATAAATCCAATTTAATTAGTATTGTAGGTATCTATGTAATGTCACATATTCGTAGATTAGTAAGTAAGGTATAATTTTTTATAATGTATATTTATTACACTCGTACATATAAAAAGATTAAAAAGTGCACTTGAAGTGCGGTCAAAAAGAGAGTTCACGTGCGCTTTTAAACTTGTATAAGTGATGAAATTAGTATTAATGTAATGTTATATATACAATAACTATGTTATCTGAACGGGACTTTGTCGCGCAATATATCTAACTTTATATACATTTATATATTTTATCTCAAACTTCTCAACTTGAAATGCCATAACCACTGACTTTTTTGTCCGGAAGCTTTATGGAAGCGTAATTTAATATGAATATATATTTACCTAGCCCGTTGAAATTTTTCGTGAAGGCTCTTTACTGGTCCCGTATCTGATAAAAAAAGAGCTAGTTAAAATATCTTCAGACCAACAATACTATCTAACGCAGTAATTGAAAATTTACCTGTATTTTTGTAGCTTATAGTGCTATGATTTGTATGATAGCTCCATTTTACAGTTATAATATCGTTTTACATTGTTTCTTTAATTAAATATATTGTACTTAATGTATTTGTGATTGTAACTTGTCGAGTTCGACTCTGACTCAAATAAATTCAGCATGGCTGAGGTCGTTTTTTACTGAGGGGTATGTTGTGTGCTTTGATGAGTTACAGTTGATTGCAATGTTGATCGTGAATTTATTTTATATGTGTTAGCTTTTGTGTCGACTACGATAATTATGCTGTGTTAGTGTTAATGTTTTATAATTGTCATTGATGTATTCCCTTGCTTTATGTTGTGGAAGCTAGATAATTGACTGTTTTTCTCTGACAGTGACATGCACACACACAGTCACATGTCACTGGTAATGACTTTTATTATATTATCTTCAATGATAATTATGATCCTTTATTTAACAGTAATTTCTCAATGAATTTGAGAGTTACTTCGTATGACGGTACAAATTGAGATGAAAATATTATTGCAAAGCTCTTCTGAAAAACACACTAAACTAAAATATCTAAAACCATGATATTCACTATTTGATCTGTAGGTACTGTTCAAACTAAAACTGTGCTGTTGTAAAACTGCTCATTCATCTGTTTAGCTACAGGTACACTTTTTTTTCTAATTCTTGATCTTGCAATCAATCCTTAGACTATAGCAGATGGGTTGAAGTGAGATTGGCTTGTCCAGGAGGATCCCCACTGGGAGCCTCATCTCTTTTAAAGCTATACATATGTATAAATACATTGCAGAAAGCATTCATAATCATAAACCTATGTAAAAGGTAGCACAGTCGTCGTGTGCAAAGCATTCAGCTGATTTGAAATGGGCAAGAATGTGTCAATACATGCATTCCATGTATAAGGACGCTGTTATACAATAGTGTGTCAACCCTGATTAATTCTGCAATTCCTACAATGTCAACCCTTAGAAAATAATTTTAACAGTTGACATTGCATTGCAAAATGACAGTAGGTTGACTCAGTCAGTATTGCAAAACAGCGATTAGCCTTTGGCTTTATGTTCCGCTAGAACGGTACATTAATATGTTGCTTTAAATCGAATGTCATACATAACAAACAACCTCGAGCAGAATCACCATATCACCGAATTACTTTTTGCATATATTTTTTCACATACTATCATTTCTCATAAATTTGTAAAGCAGATCATTAACATAATGTTCGAATAGTTATTACGCAGAGAGATATATCTCATAGTATTTGAAGCGTTAAAAACACCCGGTGCGGTGTAATTGTCATCATCATCATCATCCCAGCCTATATACGTCCCACTGCTGGACACAGGCCTCCTCTCAGAACAAGAGGGCTTTTAACCAACCTAGCCCAACCCACTTATGTAGCGCTGCTGTTCTGTTCTAGTGCTTCGCCTGCTACTGTCATAGCACGCTTACTTTTTTGGCCTTACTTTAACCTTAACCCATTTATATGGTAACTGTTCTTTCATTTTACTGTGTAGTTATGCCATATTAAGGTCAGCCCTATTTAAAATTCCGTGAAAATACATTAGTCCAAACTAGTATTTTGCTATGCCATTATGCCATACAAAAATCGGCGATACTAATGTTGTGCTATTTATTATTCCGCTGAAGTAAATTCGGCGATAACAGTGTTCTGCTATTTAATATTCTGAGAATTGACTATTATTTGAACTGATAGTTATGCAAAGTATATGATAAAGCAAAAGTATTATTCGGATAAAATTATGTGATAGCTACCTGTTATGCGAAGTGTATTTCGGAGAATCGATATTATGCAAGATAAAGGGAACCCAAGAATAATTGTGGTTCAAAATTTTAGTATTACTGACCCTTCTCTTACAGTTGATGTGCTAGTTTGACAAGCCAGGTTTAGCATAATTTACGCAGGAAGGAACGCCAAAAAAGAGAAAAAGTGCTTTTTTGTCCTTAATTCGTGCTAATAATCGAGCAATAGGGAAAATACAACGTGTATTTTTGATACTACCTCGAACTGTAACCAGACGAAGATATATGTGCTGCGAACCGATATCAAAGCAAATTGTTAATTTAAAATTAACTACCAGACCGTAATTAATTTTTGAAATATTTTCGAGCAGCAATGTAATGCGTACGATAATTTGATACAAGACAGATAACGTTCTGTGACAGCTCTCACGTCAACAAGTGCGACGTATTGAATAAAAAAAAAAGTGGTATCACGTAGTGATACATTGCGTGCTAATTAATTTTGTAAGGAAAATAATAAGTATTGCTTTTTACTAAAACACAATTAAATGTGATTATAAGGGCCTTCACTAACCATCCTTAAAGTTTGAGGTAGTATCAAAAATACACGCTGTATACAGGTTTCGAAGTTGTTCATGAAAAATTAAATAGTTTCGTTCAATTTTGACAAATTTTGCAGTAGCTGAATCAAAGTGATTTTAAATTGAAAATTTATCAGATTGAATTTTGAAGGTCATAGACCTTTGCTAGCAGACTACGAGTAAATAGAAAGGAATATTGTTAGTACAGTCACCAGCATTAATATCTGCTACAGCAGAATGTGCAAAAATGTACTAAAGTACCTGTTTCTTGTCGGGAGCGCCAGCGAAACACATGCTATTTCCGTGACGGACGGTAACAGCTACGCTTTCATTACGTCATCCACCACATGAAGGTAGAACAATGTTGTACATTAGTGTTGGTTTTGTACTCTAGGGATTTACAAAAACAAAATAAAAACAAAAAGGTTTGCATAATTAACATCGACTATGACGCTAGTTGTTATATAACAGATTTCGAGTAGGTATGTCATCATGTTTTTTTTTTTTATAAATAGGCAATTTCTCTTTCCCATGTTGAAAATTTGTTTGAGCATAAATATACTTTTTTTAAATTCACAATTCATTGATAACGATTTTTCTAATATCCCAGAGACCCCAAAATGCAGTAGGAAGCTGTAATTGAAACAGTTTAGTATTAAGTATGTACTTTTAATAAATATTTTTCTGACTGCATTATGGCAGCTAAATATTTACGTGAAGTACTTTTACTTAAAATGAAGTGGTTTTTTATGACGATTTTATTATCAGGGCTCTGAGGCTCATGCTATATTTTTGGCTCATCCTATGATGTTAATTCATTGTGTTATCATTACGACATCTAGATGTCATCTGTTAAGTTTTTCCTAGAAATACTAATTTAGGGTTCCGTACCCAAAAGTTCCAAGCGGAACCCTATTGCTCTTACTCGTGTGACCATCTTTTCAAGGCCCTGATTTTCATTTGATTCACATTTCACAGGATAACCGTTATTGCAACAACACCTATAGGCATTTTAATGTTCGAAAATTAAAACAATAAATTCTACACTAAATTTAAAATAATGGGTAGTTCTACGCGCGTTTCAACCGCTATCAGTTACCTGTCGCATATGTTGAAGAAATGAGACCGTAAGAAAGAATTTTTAATGAATTGTAATTGTACCGCACGCACATCTATATTTAGTTTTATAAAGTCCTTTTACTTAGCCCATTTCTTTAGTATAAGCGACCAGAAAAAGTAAAGCGGATGAAACGGTTCTAGAACTACCCACCACTATAATATTACTTCTGGTAATATCTATCCATCATCTCAGTCTCCTTGGAATTATCTCTAAACAAAAAAAAAACATTCGTTATAATATATAGCCTAGGTTTAATTAGAGCGGTAGATATAGGTAGTTAAGTTTTTACGAGTATACAACCGTCCATACATTACATTCCAGTAGGTTTAAATAATATACATAGCATTTAGTTTTATGGTAGACTTAATTGTAGTTCTTAGATAAGTTCAGGGTAACTTTTAACTAGATACATATTAAATTAAAATTAGAAATAAATTCTACATATGTAGGTAGCTATTTTTTATAACTAAATTGTTATGTCCAGGATAGGGAAGAGCGGCGGAAGAAAGGGGAAGCTTTTGCCCAGCTGTGGGACATATTACGGGGTACATAAAAAAACAAATTTTTACTGGATTATCTCTTTCTCGGCAAATGTTATGCGTTTTGTTTCAGTGAATTAGTTTGTGCGTGTACAGTCACCTCCATTAATATCTGCTACAGCAGAATGTGCAAAAATATCTGACACGTCCTACCGGCCTTAGAAATAAAGACACTCAGATATTTATGCACGCATTTTCGTGTCAAATATTAGTGCTGGTGATTGTACTGTACATACAGGAGCCAAGTTTGTTACTTCGTAATTAGTCAAGTTTTGGGTTGGTTCACTTTCAAACGCAGCCCTAAATCTTCAGACGAGGTTTGTGTAGATAATAATACCCCTATTTCTATTTAGTATTTTTTTAGTATGGAATAGATCTGGTACGTAGGTACTTATAGTTTAAATTTATAACAAGTCCGTTACATCACGGAAGTGAAGCGACTATGTCTCGATTGATTTCCGAATAAACTTCAGGTCAAAATGTTATTATCATGATTTTATTGTTTCTAAAAATTTCATTTATATGTGGTTCAAATGAAGCGTGGGATTGATAGTCAAAATGATTTATTCGGCATCTCTATTTGATTACGAGTACGACTGTAATGTAAGAGTACCCACTAATTCTTAAAATATCTCAATAAAATTAAGAAAAGATTTCCATTGCACTAGGTACGTTTGAGTTGCAACCAGTTTCATCTTCTTAATGTGCCCAAAGTTAAGGCGGGCGCTGCAAATCAGCTTTCGGTTAATACTGTTCGGATTGCTTTCCAAACCTTTACTCCCACTAGGTAGTCGCTCCAAATTTACGGCGAAATGTATTGCGTATTGATTCCATCAACGTGTTCTAATTACGAATAAACACACTCCAAAACTCGTCTCAGCAATCAAATATGAGAGAGAAATAATTAGGTACGAGTAGGTACTTACTTACTCGTTCTTTTTAGTCGTTAGTAGATATCTGTATTTCTTTTTTGATACATTCCCAACAAAATTAAATGCATTCAGTTTTTTTTTTAATAAATAAATGGTATATCAATTGGACAGTTTTATATCCATTTATATACCTATACGATTTTTGTATTAGGGTATTTGTACCTAAATAATTTAGTCTAATATTATCGTCGCTATAGGCACTCTTGTGGCCGATTGTACTTAAAAGTAGAAGTGAACGTTTCAGTAGCAGATTATAGAATTAAGTTGGCAGTGAATCAGTATCTGTACCTGTACTTGCGTATGTTCTATTGAAGATCTTGTAATTAGCGTTATCGAAATATATTAGGATATAAGTAGTTAGGCGGCATGTGGTTCACTAACATTGAATTTTATGAAATATATTTCTATGTTAGTGCACATTTATACATTTAAGTAGCTATAACTTATTAGAATTATTTATGGAGAATATAATTGTATATTTTATAGCCTTCAGGAAATCCGTCCATTAATTAAGGAAAATAGACATGATTCGTATTCTGTCTTTATACCTAGAAATATTTCGATAAGTCACGTTTTAAAAGATTCTTACCGCAGAGTTGTATTATAGTTGAAATAAATGTTTACATTATTACACATTGTTTTGATGAAACATACCATTCATTGTTTCTGGTAGCCTTACTGAACAGACACGCCAAAGAATGGAACAATTATTGTGTCACTGTTGTTCGTTGACATACTAAAGGTCACAGCTCATTAGATACTGCCGGCACCCGACCAGCACCGTCTTGACTTTCGGCGTCCACTTGTTGTCGACAGGTGGTCCATGGGTAGACGCCGCGTTGACAACGAGTGGACCTCGCGTGTTCAACGAGTGAATGTCGCGTGGTCAACGAGTGGACGTCGCGTGGTCCACGAATGTCCGTGTAGTATATTATGAAATGAGGGTGGGGAGCGCTGCGCCGAGCTATCACCGAGCGGTCTACTCGCTGTCCGCGCGTGGCCACCTCGCGAGCGAGGCGATCAGGTGACGCTGCGGGCTGCGGAGTTGATGTAATGAGCGCATGCCCATACAAAACCATATAAAGAATCGCTCGCGGCGAGGCGGTGCTGATCGGGTGGCGGGTGGATCTAATGAGCTGTGACCTTAAAACTGTTGTTTGTACTGTTGCTGCTGTAACACAGATAATAACGGGTATAATGTTATATCAAAACTATACATAGAAGTCCACTTGGTTTTACCGACTGGCAGAAAACAGTGTTTAAGTATGTATTTATCTAATAATATACGTATGTTTATCTGTTGCCTAGTATCCATAGTACAAGCTTTGCTTAGTTTGAGACTAGGTCATTTATTAGTGTCAAGTACCCCATGATATTTATTTATTAAAGTAAATAAAAACAATCACACTGGAATTAGTAGTCACTTTCATAACATCTATTATGATGACATTTCTTTCGTCTCGAATAATTATCATATTTGTTAAGAAGTTTCTGGAGCCTTATTCTAATCATTTTCTGTTTATGATGTTCCAGTAGGTCTGCGTAAGCGTCCGAAAATGGCAGAATATTGATTCCGCCATTGGGGGATACTAGTCCTTCTATCCCTGGCATGAACCCTGCTTGGGGTAGTGGAGCGGGCATGATAGGCGGGTACATCGGAGGTGTGGGGTACATTGGAGGCGCGGGGTACATTGGAGGCGCGGGGTACATTGGAGGCGCGGGGTACATCGGTGGTAAAGGTGGATAAGGTGGTATCATTGGAGGCAGCGGCATTGGTATTGGTAAAGGTAAAGGCATGGGTATTGGTAGAGGTCCCGGCGGAGGTGGCGGTCCTGGTGGAGGCGGTGGGCCTGGCGGCGGCAGTGGCAACGGCAGCGGCGGCGGCGGAGGTACATTGCAGTCGGCAGGAATATGTCGCGGATACCAGTAGAGTGGATTACAAGGGTCTTCTCCTCGAGGAAACTGACGGTGCGACGGACTCAAGTCCATCGCGTCTCTGTAGCTTAGACCAGCTATACTGCATGTCACCAGCTCCACTGATATTGCTATGAATGATATCTAAAACAACACAGCAATTTAACCTGTTTGTTATGAAGTATTTTCTGTCTATTTATTAAAAAAAATTATCCCGTCCGTTATACTGGGTGTGACCTGTAATACGAGCAAAAAATTAAAACATAGATCGTCCTCGTCAAACTGAACAACATTAGTTCAGCGACTTTTAAAAATAATGGAGTCTTTGAATTTTTCCTTTTTCATACAAATTAAATACTGCTGGTGAGCAAAGTAATTGTGTCAGTGCGTTGAACGTACATGTAAAATTTCTTATCTGTGCTATCAGCCCTTGAGGAGTTCCGTCATCAGCAGACGACCCTGGCTGCAGCATCAAGTGGTGTACATCATATACACTCATTAACATTGAAGTTTAACAATAATGTAAAGTCTTTTGTGTGTGCCATCAACTTTTGAGGAGTCCCCTTCTATAGATACGATTATGGCCAGGATGAGCAGGATGTCACTGCAATATTATTGTATTGCTACCAGATTTACATCAGTTAGCCAAATCTCCAGTCCCTAGTTTTATTAGTTTAGCTTTGCGTTTTCTGATTGAGTTGGTATATGAAATCTTCTTTATTCGTTTTTTCCCGTGAGACTTTCGGAAAATCATTGAAACAATTTTTATTTGTTAGCATTATCTACCTGCATACTAAATTTGCAGTCTCTAATATTTATAATTACGGAGTTAGAGCCACTTTGAAGCGAAAATATAAAACCCATTAATCCCCTATCTCGTGGGAACTTCGAACAATCCTTTCTTAGTGCTCATTTACATCATGAAAGGAACCCCTGTACCAAATTTCAAGTTTCTAGGTACAGCAGTTTCGGCTGTGCGTGGTTGATATATAAGTCAGTGTGTCAGATTTGCCTTTTATATATTTTAGGCGTTTTCAAAAAAAAGTATACCCTTTCTTTTTTTTGTAATTGTAGAGATTAGAAAAGGTTTTTTCCTGTTCAGAATCAAGAGCACAATCGATTCCGATCGTTTAAAAAAATGACCCCATTTTTTCATAAAAAAATTGAGTCAGTTTTGTCCCGCCCATACTGAGTGTATGGAAAAAAACGTCGCAAAACTGTCATTTTTTTGGGGACATTTTCTTAAACTATCGGAATCGATAATATTGTGCTCTTGATCCTGAGAAGGAAAAACCATATTTTGTTCAAAATTAAAAAAAAAAACTAAATGGCTCACTTTTTTTTAAAACGCCCATATACAGTGTGGAAAAATAAGTCGGGCCCTGGAGGGAAACTACATTAAATCCTTAAGTTGAGTCATTTTACTTTAAGGAGATATTCCTTTATTTTTTAAAAAATAAACAAAACTGCATTATTTTCTAAAACTCGCTTGCTTCGCCCGGGACTCGAACCAACTAAAATTAAAGAAAACAACTACTCCAAGTACAAGATCGAAAGTCCAAGTGGTAGGACCTTGTGCATGGTACGCCCGGATTGCTACCACCATCTTGCTCGCTAATCCTGCCATGAAGCTTGCACTGTTGGGTTTCGTCGTGGAGAGTAAGACAGCCGGTGTAATTACTGGCACTTGAGGTATCCCATCTTAGGCCTCTAGGTTGGCAACGCATCTGCAATCCCCCTGGTGTTGCCTCTTACCATCAGCAGACCCGTTTGCTCGTTTGCCATCCAGTCGAATAAAAAAAAGTACAAGATATCCATGAAGAAAACCTATTTAGTAACCAAGTTCTTTAAATGAAAATTACCTAGTACTTACTGTTCACTTTTAACAAGTAAAAGACACGTAACAGTTCTCTTATCTTTCCAACATTCAAAAACTTCGTATGAAGTACACGCTTGCTAATTTATTGCTACATACCAAATGTTTGCTAGACAAATTTTATCCTGAATAATAATCCTATCGATTTTTTAAATTTTAGTTGGTTAGAGTCCCGGGCGAGGCTAGCGAGTTTTAGAAAATCGTTTTGTTTCTTGAGCCAACTTAAGGATTTAAGGTAGTTTCCCTCCAGGGCCAGACTTATTTTTCCACACTGTAGATTGGATTCGGGTAAAAACTAACCTAAATTTACTATTTAAATTGATATAATCATTGAACCCCTGATCTCCATAGTGAACAAGCTTTTGCCCGCGGTTACGCCCGCGTTACGCACTTACGCAGTTACGCACTTACGCAGTTACGCACTTACGCAGATACGCGTTACGCAGTTACGCACTTTGTTATTAGCTAAAAATTCATTATTATTAAACCCTTTAGCCGGGCGATATCAAATTTTTATACCACTGATTGAACGGCACCCACTCTTTGCATAGTGTGAAGTTACCAGTTATAAAAATTATGGTACCTACTTACTTAAAATAGTAAAATCAACAAGGTAATCCTTAAAATTTATTTCAATTTATCTATTTGACTCCATAAAAATAATAATAACTTATTCTTACCTTTAAAAATGTATTCATAGTGATTTTTCATGAAATCTGCAAGACACAGAGCTACCGACAATATGCGATATCCTAACTACAATGGGCTATTATCAAACGAACACAATGCGAGCTTGCAAAAAATCATCAACAATTTTGGTCTTGGAATTTGGTTTTGGACTTGATTTATCTAGAGAAACAGTATACTTACTTTTTATTGAGGATTTGATAAAGATTTCATCATTACACCAACACTCATGTAAATGATTGAGAACAGTATAAAATATAACTATACCCAGAAGTTAGCCTTAATGTAAAAAAAAACATTTTCAATAAAAATAGGTAAGCTTTTGCATACTCTAAAAAAATGAAACTAATTATGATTTCAATTTTCAAAGCTTGTCGCGCAAATTACGAAAAAATTATGTAGGTAAGTACGAATATCTACACAAAAAAATCATATAAATTGTAATATAATATGTATATTAAATCGATGGGTATGGTTTTCATGAAGTTTATTTTCTTATTTTAAGAGCATTTAATTGTCCAAAAATAATGTTTTTTATCTGTAATCAATTTTCATCTTTTTAGTTATACCGGGTGTGGCCTGGTAATACCAGCAAAAAATTAAAACATAGATGGTCCTCGTCAAACTGAACAACATTACCTAGTTCAGCGAATTTTAAGAGTAATGGAATCAGAATTTTCCTTTTTTCATACAAATTAAATACTGCTATCAATCACGCCATCCTAGAACACAACTGACGTCGCGTGTCACGCTTCAAACATCATGCATTTTTCTTTACATTGCTTCTTCGAATAAACTTGAAAGTGTAATAAAAATTAAAAATTTAATTATTTTTAAAAGTCGCTGATCTATGTTTTAATTATTTGCTCATATTACAGGCCACACCCGGTATATCTCATCAAATCATGTGTATCCTAATAACAGTTATTTATGCAACTGTATCGTAATAGGGGTCCTTTAAAACACGAGTGTGGTTTTATGAAACGAGGCGTAGCCAAGTTTCATAATAGGGTCACATGAGTATTTTAAGGCCTAATTACGAACAGTTGCATACAATATTTTATCTACATCCATATATTAAATCCTCTATCATGCATTCAAGAACCATTGAGAATGACCTGCATTAACGAGAGCTAGGTAGGTAATGTCTGTCCCACGTGCTCCGTCCGGTGCGCGCCACCCTACTGCACCGGTAGGTACTTTGATGATGTGTGAAATCTCATTACGATACAGCCGTGTTCATTATAGAATCCAATGTCGTAATGCTGCTCATTATCTATATCTATGGTTTTTGAACGCATAATGGAGGATTTACTATGAGGGTGTAGATAAAATATAATGTCGTCAAAACTAAAAGAGTACCTATTTATGCAAAGTTTCGTATTAATGCTATCAACTAATGAGGAGTTCCCACCTACGGAGACGATCTAGGCCGGATCACCAGAATTTCACAGCGAATATTGTATTGTCATAGATTTATAAAAATAAACAAATTTCAACCCAATCCGGCCACGTGAGTCAAAATCCCAATCCAAAGCATTGCAAGTTTTTTAAAACTTGTAAAAAAATATAAAATATCAATGTTTAGGTTTAGTTTTTGATAAAGTAACGAAACGACCTTTTTCTGTTTTCTTCCAGCCTTTCTTGAGAACTTTGTTCACTACGTCTTTCCATTTATTTTTGTTGATGTCTTCCTTTCTATTTTTCTTCCCTTCTTGGTCGTACGGGTCGCGTTTATATACAGGGGCCTCGCGGGCAGCCCCACCATAGGTTCTTGAAAGTTTTTTTATCATTGATTCACTCTTTTTGGATATAGGTTGATAGTATAATGCAACAGGACCAAGGTTAGGCATGACTTGGATTGTTGGATAACTAGGTTGATTGCTTACGTCTCTTCTAACTGATGCGAGCATTTTCTCGTACGGTGTCATCTCACGGTTCATACGGAAGCCACGCACTGGCTTGATTGGGTACGGAAAACTTGGAAAACTTGGGGTATAGAAGTGAAAGTTTCCAGTGTATTCGAAATTGTAGGGTATTTGGTAGTCACCGTCACTTGAGAAGCTGTCGTCTACATACACAGGTCTCCTTTCTTTTAAGACCCGAAAAGCACCATTCTTGGGAATTTTGGAACGTATTAATTTCTCGTACATGTCAGCACAGTCCTCAGGCAGATGTAGGGGGTGCCAATAGAAGGGGTCGCACTCGTGAACGTGTCGGTATCTCTCCTCAAAGTCGAAATGATCCATATAAGTAACGCCGGCTATTGAACTCTCACTGCTTCTCCATAGCAAATTTAGTATGCATACGATGTGCACGACATTTATCTGGAAAAATAGGTACGGGTAAATAAATAATTAAGTATTTTCAACCGTGTCTTGGGTGTTGTAATTGAAATTTAATATTTAATTTCAGAGACTTTCAAATAAAACATAAATAACGGGTCACTCACTATTATGATTTTTATGCAAGGTTTCCGTTATCTGTTTTGCTTGTTAGTAAACTTCGTTTTTTTAGCATTAGAAAAAGGGTAATCAATCTTGACGAGTCTTTTTATTGAAAACGTTTTTATTAAAACAGTAACTAATACCAAAAGCATGTAATTGGTCATATTATGTCCTTGCTAATTGTTACCTACATATTTGCTGTGACTTATTTTTCAAAAGTGTTTTTCAATAAAAAGACACATCAAGAATCACTTACCTTCTCTTAAATGCTAAAATAAACGAAGTACCTATAGGTACCTATGCATACCTAGTGCTTGGATTGCCGATTTTTGCAGTAGGAATTTAAAAATAAAAATGCTCACTTTCATTGTAGCGGTCTCTGATTTTCGTAAAGTGACAACTCCTTTCAGTCGCACTCTGTTAACACCTGCTCAATGCGATATTAACGCGGTTTCGTAAGGAGTCATTAGCTATGTAATATGCCACCTGCCAGATTATGTGCACCCGGACTTCTGACGAAAAAAACGTGTAACAGGTAGGTACATAATTTTAATACATAATTCGTACCGGTACAGTGGGCTAGAGAGAGAAGTAACTCACCTGGATAGAGTTGTGGCTATAGATTTTTATGAGTTGTTTAAATTTACAACCGATGTTACGTAGCCATTTTTGAAGGCTTGAAATTGATAAAGCATTGAATTCTAACCGTAATATCGATTAAATTAAATTTATGTAAACTAGCCGCGGCTCGCGGCCTCGCTCGCGTTCAATAAGATTTTCTAAACGGAGGTACACTATAAATTTAGAAGCTAGTTTATTTGTCACTAGCCGTTACCCGCAACTCTGTCCGCGTAAAATTCGTTTATCGCTATCCCGCAGAAACTATGCAATTTTTTGAGATAAAGACTATTATGTCCTTCCCTGGGACTCAAACTATTTGTATACCAAATTTAATCTAAATCGGTTCATTAGTTTAGACGTGATGAAGTAACAAACAAACAAACAGACATACAAACTTTCGTATTTATAATATTAAGTGGAATTCTTCGGAAGCTTACGCTTTTGGGATAGAATTTGCTTCTAATATGTCTATATTTTTCCGTAAAGATTATGTAAATCGGCAATATAGATCTTTTTTTCGAACACACTTTTTGTTCATCCCTTGGGAACAGCTATTTTATCCGGGATAGAAAGTATCCTCTTATTTATTCGGGATTTCTAATATGATGTACCTATGCGAAATTTCATGACAATCGGTTTTGTATTTACCTAAGGCGTGAATGCGTAATAAACAAATTAAACTCACTATCATGTAGGTATTAGTAATTATTCCCCTTATAATTTATCGAATGGGCATTTATACTTTAAATGGTGCAAAAAAAATTTTTTTTTTCTTAATATAAGGTCATTTTAGCTTTCTCCTTACTCAGAATTACGACTACTATTGATTTTGACTAAAAAGAAAAAAAGGGTCCCTGATTATTTTCTCAGTGTCGTGACTTTTTTCATACTTACCTATAGTTTATATGGGCGTTCGTTACGAAATGGACACATTATTTTTTAAGGAAATTGGGGACTTTTTTTCTTCGTCAAAATCAATAGTTAGAGCTCGTGATTCTGAGTAAGGAGAACCCAGGATTAACTAATTCTGAAAAAAAAAATATGTTGCACCATTTAAAGTAAAAATGCCCAAATACTTAGGTAGTCATTTATTGGGTTCTGTACCTAGTTAAGAAACTTTGCCAAGAAATTTCGCCATATCCGTCTTTCCGTAAAATTATGATCTTGGGCAAACGTAAAGTAAAGTAAACGTAATTGCCAGATTTTCTGACAGGTTCTGAGAAGGTCACGTGGAATGGAAGGTTCCTAACAAGTTGGTAGCGGCTTTTATGTGCTTTTTAGGTTTTGATCGTAACAGGGTAGTTACTTTTCCCTGCTGCTGGCTGTACAAAGGGCTTTTTTTATCGAGGGAGGTGGAAAATGCTCAAAGAATACTGCCGAACCGGTCCGGGCAAGGTTTGACCGTGAATAAATCAAATACTTACTGAATAGGTCGAGATGTATTTAAATGATCTACGTCAATTTTAGGATACCTCAGTATTTTTATGATCACTGGTAAAATTATAACCGGAGGTTTTTCCATGCAAGTTTCTGAAAAATTTAATGGAACATTAGAAGTGAGGTACAGAAAAGAATAAAAAATATTATTTAATAACATAATCAAAGTTGATTACGCACGTACTGTCATCATTTGGATCTTCATCACAAAGGCAGAAGTAATAACTTGCTATACAGAGCAAAAATAATATTGCCAACTGCATTGCTTTATATTTTAATCGCGCTTGATATAGCTTCAAAAAATATAATTCAATTCAAAATGGAATCGATACATAAAATCTTTACCTATAATAAAATAAAATATTCTCGAACGTTTTTAATGAAAATTTGCCCTTTAAAGTTGAATATTTCGCAAACAGATCACTGAATCGAAAAATCGTCATTGAAACCCTCCAATAGTTTTAAAAGATCAACGACCCCCACACCACACTAGAGGGTTAGTCGGCAAAAAAATCACCCCAACTTTACGTCTATGGGAGGTACCCTAAAAAAATATGTATTTCATACCAAATTACAGCTTTCTGGCACTAACGGTCTCTGAGCTTAGCCGCGGTCGGACAGACGGACAGACAGACGGACAGACATGGCGAAACTATAAGGGTTCCTAGTTGACTACGGAACCCTAAAAAAAAGTTAAATAAATCTCCATCTACAAAAAGTGAGTCATACAGAAGATGCTGGTAGGGAACCTTTTCATCTCATTTTCTTCATTAATACAGCCATGAATAGTCGGAGCGGGCAGCTAGTATAACAAAAATTCTACCTTAAACCCTTAGGCATCCTGATGTAAATATTAATGGTTCCGGAGGGCAGGGGGTTGGCTAGTGGAGGGAGTGGGGGTAACAGGGTCATATATATATATATATTTATAGTTTTTTACTTATTTAATTGGATCATTTCCTGGAAATCATGAAAAATCGCTTCATACAATTTACCCCGTCCTGGTTCGGGAGAGAAACAAAACTTTGCAAAAATGAGTTACGATATTATAGAAATTAAGATGATCAGTAGTATCTGTAGGTATTATTATCTTTAGGTATACATAATAATGCCGCATCCGCATGGTTATTGTTATTTGTTTCTGATTGCAAACATTTTTGTATCGATTGTTCGTTGATATTTATTATTATTACAGTCGGTCTTGGCCACTAACTTAATTATCGTGGTATCGTGGTATTGGTATCTTGGTTCTTATTAAATATACAAGAAATTCACGTTCGATACTATAAGATTGTGTAAGAGATTAAGAAAAAATGGAAGACATTCATTGATTTGTGGGTTAATAGTTATTTGTGCAACAGAGAGCAAAGTTGTTTTTAGTTGCGAGTGTTGATTTTGAATCCTGAGTATAAGCGAAGGATTCTATAATTGAATCACAAGCGTTAGCGAGTGATTCTAGATTAGAACCCTGAGAGCAGCAAGGGATTCAAACACACGAGATGCAAAAAAACTTTGGTCTCATGTGATACATGCAATTTTTCACCTCAGCAGCGAGAACATAATTTAAATGTAACATAACAATAAAACCACATATATACCTACCTGTTTAAAAACAAACACATCTTTTTAAAAATAATACAATTATTAAGAAACAAATTTATTTAATCACATTTCAAACCCTTACTCAAAAATTATACGTACAGTCGCGATTACATTTTTAAAAAGTCACCAGAAAGTTAAGAATGCCAAACATTGTTGAAAAGCGGTAAGTAGAGAAGGTTTTGAATTCGGAACGAAAAAGTGTCCAGTAGGTACAATACAAATCTCATATTCATAACATGCATTGTAATTTAAACTTAGAACTTCTTGTAAAAGTCATACTTATTTTTTAAATACTGCAAAAAACCTCATCTTTGGGGTCATTAAAAAGGTTGAACAATAAACGTATAATTTATTATAAATGTTATTAAACCTTTAAATATGATTTTAATAAGATTTCTATTACATAAACATAAATAGATTTGTTACAAATTCATTCAATTTGACAAATATTAATTCCAACTTTACTTACTTCTGGTGGAAAGGGCGCAGCGTGCGGTGATTAAGGTGATGCTAAGGAAACCTTGTAGGTTTTCTACAGACGCACTCTTCCGTGAGACTAGATTTCTGAGAGTCAGGCAACTATACATCCTAAAAGCGACAGTACGAGCACACACCAACTCATGCGCAACTTCTAAAAAAACGGACGTTTAGGAGTCCCCGTCCCGCCGAGAAAGTCTGCCTTTGCAAAGCGTTCCCCAGCATATATGCATCTTCGTGTCTATAATAATGTTTGTAAAGTGTGTGACATCAAACAGCACCCCATAGGAATGGTAAAGGCTATCCTAAAAAAGTGGTTAGTGTCCCTGACATATAATGACACAGAAGCTCTCCTTCATCCCTGCATGTAGCGATGAAATACACACACACACGCACATACACACTCACTCACACACACACACACACACACACACACACACACACACACACACACACACACACACACACACACACACAAATCTTTTTCTTTAAAAATTGCATTTATATTAGATATTAATTAAGATTTTAGTAAAATGAAGCGTAATTGTGTAATAAGCTTTTTTGTCTACCAGTTTGTTAACCTGTACTGTGACGTGTCTCCATTGTAAAACATTGTGTATACAACGCACTGCTAGGCCCCGAGATACAGGCTCAGCCTAGTTCGGGGTCTGACGGACATTCCAAAGCCATGGTGTTTACAAATAAATTTATTATTATTATTATTATTAACTGTAGAGGCATTATACGGAATTCTTTTATAAAAATAAACCGGCCAAGAGCGTGTCGGACACGCCCAAAATAGGGTTCCGTAGCCATTACGAAAAAAATAATTAATATTTTTCTCTGGAAGCTTCCAAGTTTAGGTATATTTTATACCTTAGGCTGCTATTTTCTCTTAAACTACTAATAATTCTCAAGCAAACTTAGCCGTTTAAGTTTTCCTTGAAAGTTTGATATACTTACTACCATCCTGAATATTTTAAAATTTTTCCACCCACCGGTTTAGATTTTAGAGGGGGCACACTATAGGGTTGGATGAGAAAAAAAAATCACCCCACTTTACGTCTATGGGATGTACCCTAAAAAAAAATTGTATTTGTTTTTTATTGTACCATTTTGTCTGTATACTTTACATATAATTATATCCGTGCAAAATTACAGCTTTCTAGTATTGATAGTCCCTGAGCAAAGCCGCGGACGGATGGACAACCAGACAGACAGACATGGCGAAACTATAAGGGTTCCGTTTTTGCGATTTTGACTCCGGAAGCCAAAAAAAGCCCTTTGAACACCAAGCAGCAGGGAAAAGTAACTACCCTGTTACGATCGAAACCCAAAAAGCACATAAAAGCCAAAATGCGATTTTGCTCACTGATTTCTCATAGCAAAACCTGCCTGTTTGAGGTGCTGAGGTGAAAATAAAATTGTACTTAAGCTAAATAGAGCCATGTAAAAAATTTAAGGACGTTAAAGGAAACGTTTTTATTTCAATACATTTACAGAGTCCGAGGCAAGGTATTTACATGAGCATCTTCCTCTCTTCTAAAAGCAAGGTCATCTAAAACATTATTGAACCGTCTCTCGGCGACAAAAGTAGGCATCATTGCGGTTTGCGGGGGACAGCAGCACTGTTCTGAAGGAGCCTTGTCATTATTTCTACGCATTCGAGCGGATCTTTCAAGGACCGACGATTTAGTCTTCTCTTTAATAATTTCCATGTCGTCTTTAAATTGCTGAACTTCTTTTTGGTTCAAAACACCTCTAATGTTTAATAAATCTACTGCTTCTTCATTCAACTTAAAGTCTAGCTTGCATTCTGTGAAATGTTGAAGATATTAGTTGGTCTAAGACCCCGCCTACGTACGACCGACCCAGTGGCATCTTTAGCCCATGTAGCGCCCGTGTGCAATTGTTACTTTAGCGCCATCTAGGAAGCGCGCAGTCAAAAATGGAATAGGTACAAAATGGGTACAAAGTACCGCGGCCGGCGCCCTAACACCGCTGCGCCCGTGTGCAACGCACACCCCGCACTATAGGTAAAGACGGCTCTGGATCGACCGTCATCCATCTGTTAAAGGGATGAAAAATATTACCTGTATCGAAGATACTATATTTTTAAAATGTCGCAAATAGTTGGCTTAAACATACGGTCTAACTATTTCATTGATTTACGTGCCAAACGAAATAGTTTTCTATCCCACTAATATTACAAATGCGAAAGTTTGTAAGTCTGTTTCTTTGTTTGTTACGTCTAAACCGCTGAGCCGATTTATGTAAAAAAATTAAAACAGATAGTTTGAGTTGAAGGGAAGGACATAGAGTTGTTTTTATCCAGGAAAATTGCATAGTTTCCGCGGAATAGCGATAACCAAATTTTACGCTGCTGGAGTCGCGGGTAATGGTAAGTTAAAAATAAAATGCCTATGAAATGAGAAACATTTAAGTTATCTACTTTTTGGAAAAAAAACGGCCTTCTACGAATCCCTACTAAATGTACAACTTTATTAGAAATATTTAAACATCGTTAGGTCACTAATAAATTTAAGAGCTCTAGAACGATATCTTCCAATAAGACGTGGGAACTTCGATATAAATCAATGTTTAATGTAAAACTAAGTAAGTATTTATGTTAAGTACCTACCTACTCCTTTTATGTCATGTTTATATAAGTACTAAATTAACAACATTAATGTGTTGGCGCCGCCGTAAAGTTGATTGCCAAGGAATTTAATGCCCTTTCGGATTAACGTAAAATGTTTTTCTGAAAAATATCGTGGCGCGTGGCCTGTTTTTACTGACCTTCATTGGGAGGACATTCACACACGAAATGTGGTGATTTTACGGGCATGTCGTTATGTCTCCGAAAGAAATGTTCTATAGGTCCTTGAGGCACATCCCAAGACCACTTGTCCCAGGGTAAGTGAACTGCTACTATGGGGTTAGCGACAATCAGTAATGCCATCCAAGTGGTACTGGTAGTTACCTGTTGGTATTTGAACAAGAATCACGTTTAACGTAACTACATACTCGGTACTAGAAGATGAAAAACACATGAAGTTTTACATACACGAGTCGATACGATACTCTACCTATAAAAAGGTTTGAAACAAAACAAAATTATACTGTGAAATTTGATTTATTTGTTTGATGTTTTTTTTTTAATGTTTAATTATCTTAGGCAACTTTATAAATGAATCAATGTGGTACTTGAATAGTGCGATAAGGCCTGGCCTTGTAATGATTTCTGTTTCTGTTATATCCAGCGCCTTGTCGATACGGTCGTAGCCATAATGGACGTAAAGTCGACCTGAGTTTCATTGTGAATTTTGAAGGCGTATTCTTATGGAAATTTTGGAATAAAGAGTTTGTCCGGAGGTTATGTTTATGTTGCTTTGGTTTGCATTTGGCTAGCTTGGGACAATTCACTGTTACAGGTGTTTTTACGCTTGTAATTAAAGTAGTGCTCTCTGTTTTTTCATTTGAAGTATTAGTCATTGTGTTGGAATTTTGAAATGGGGAACAAGTAGTATAAGGCAATCTAGTTTGCAATGGTTTAAACGGCGCGTTCCTGTTCTTGGCCGTAGAATAGTCTCTTGGGTAGATACTTTGATAAGCTGATTTCCCTTTCTTCCCTACGAACAGGGGGAAAACCATTGCAAAGTTGTTTTCACCCTTACATCCACCTTCACACAATTTGTAAGGTGCAGTGAACACAAGGTATCCGGGGTTTTCAGATATTTCTAGAACAAGTTTTTGTACATTATCTCAAAATTACCTGATGTCAAAGAGAACTATTTTTACCCGACTGCCCGAAGGAGGGTTATTATAATAAATACTTACTCTCTCCATTGACAATTCTTTTGAGGAAGAGCTGGCCGTCGGTGGCGTTGTGATCGGTTCCAGCAGCTGTGGTGCTATTTTCCGAAGCGGCTTCCCGATTATTTGTAAAACAACTAAAAGCTATAAATATTCTTAAAAAAGCAAATGACATGTTTGTATTGTACTTAAATATAGTTTAAACTTAGTTTTAAACTTATAAATTCTTACTTATATTTTTGTATAACAATCACAACTTATCCGTAACAGTGCCAATTGAGTAAACTTGAAAACGATTTTTTATCTGAGTCGTTAAAATATTACGAAATGCTATAAGAATATTTTGTTTATTACAATGTCCTACTGTGTGCCTACTTTGTTATTTTATATAAGATGTATTTTTAGAGAACTTTACGTAATTTCCAATGCCGCTGCGTAATCAGTTTTCCTTAGTCATATGGTTGTACGAGGTGGAATGCTGAAGCGTATCGTCAGACAACATTATATGTGAGCACATTAATTTATGTCTGCCACTGAGTCGGACGTCTTTCCAATTGGCGAAAGAGTTTACAATTGTTTCACTGGGCACGCAGTATAAATAGTCGCCCAAGACCGTGGCCCAGAGTGAGGGAATGTTAATAAATTTATCTGTTTGTGACATAACTCATACGCCTTTCGGTTTATTCTGGACACGACAACAATGTCCCACAGAAAATTTAAATCATCTTAGGTTGGAAAATAAATATATTTGGATTCGTTGGATTTATTTTTGTATGATTATATTAGATAGCTGTTACTCGTAATCTTTGTGATTTGAAATCCAACTTGTTTTTGACTAACAGTAGTTGTTCTAAGCCTATTCAGTTACAGCTAACTACAGCTAAGTATTCTGTGAAATTTTCAAAGAGCAACAGTTGTACCGTAATTATATAATAGCCTATTGAAAACTTAACACATGTATGGCTTAGATTTTGTACAATGGACACCCAGTTAGTAGCCTCACGGGGGACGGGCTTATTATTCATTAACAGACTGCATTAGTTGCAGTTACACAAAGGCTTGTAAGCCCATAAAGTACCTACTCACAGAATCACACATCTCTCCTCTGTTAACTCAAAGTATATTCCAAATTTTCAAGCTTTGGTAAGGGTATTACAAAATCTAAGCCACGGGTGTTCCTTGTTTGTACCGATAAACTTTACATCGAATATCATTTTTATCGAAAACGATTCATGGAACATTTAGTTGTTCTAGTATTATCTTTGGTGTAACTTTGTTCGGTGACCGGTTCATTCCAATTTGTATTATTTCATAGAAAAACTGTCCAAGTAACTGTTAGATGTTATGTCTATTTGGCAGATGATTCGTTTTGTAACAATATGAAATGGAAGAATTACTAAACAACGTTGTTCATTTCTTCGAAGTTTTATTACAACACGTTGTAATAGTACATTGTGTCTTAAGGGCGGTAAATAAGGAATTACGAACGGGAGTCTATTAGAAGCCCGAAGTCGAAGACTGAGAGCTTTAATGAGTCGATGTTCGTAATTCTAGTACCGCCCGTGCGACATACAATGTTTTTCATCACATTTGCGAGTAAAATTGTATATTTGTAAAAGAAAAACTATTATTTTTTCAAAAATTGCTAATACTGCTGACTGCGCTCTTGGCAGTGCCAGCTCAGCATGTGCATGGCGTGCGTGTGCAGCGCGCGCACGGAGCAGCAGCACACCATGCAGTAACAAACTCATTTACCGACCTTGGGCTTCATGACATGAAAATTAGTACGGGCAATGACTTATTTACCTACCGACCACGGGTTTCATGACAAGCACATTAAGGTCGAGGGTTTTATTAGGGGGGTTGCAACCAAGGTAGCCTGCATGTTACGACACTGTTTACGAGCAAGTGTGATGAAAAATAATCGACAACACGTACAGTCGAGGAAACTGAACCTTGTGTACTATTACTAGCTGGCTCTAGGGTGGAAACTTTTCATAATACATTTTATAAATATTATCAATAGATAGATGATAGAACCCTTACCAGAACAGAGTTAGAGCTGCAACCCTTGCATAATCAAACTATTACTAGAAAAGTAGGTTAGGTTAGTTTAGAACTGCGACCCTTGCAGAATCAATCTGTTAGCAGAAAAGTGGGTTAGGTTAGATTAGTACTGTGACCCTCGCACAATCGAAATGATACCAGAAAAGTAGGTTTGGTTTGGTTGGAACTGTGACCCTCGCACAATCGAACTGATACCAGAAAAGTAGGTAACCAATTTTTTCCTCTCCGTCAACAAAGAAAAAGGTTCGATTATTTAAGTGTCGGTAAATTGATGATAAATCCTACTAACTAATTACAATTACTGTCCCAGTGCTTTAACGTCTGGCACGGGAGCGCAAGCAAATTAACAGACATTAATATTATAGTCATTGAAGCTGATCGATCATTCGGTCCTCTGTTTAGATTTATGTGTTTTGTCCAAAGAAACGATATGCTGATAGATTACCTATATATTATTTTTATATGTATTTATACGCAGTGAATTAATTTCATTCAATTACTGATGTAGTTTTTTAACAGTACAGTCAACATCAAAAGTAGCTAATCACTTTTATACAGTCGCATTTCCATATTTGTCAATCTTGTATGGCTGTAAAACGACAAAGTACAAAAGAGAAGCTACTTTTGATGCTGAAGTAAGTGATGCTTTGATAATTGTAATTACCAATTATTCTCGCTTTTTTTGACAGTTACGAATCATAAATCGTGTGATGTTACTTTACTTTGATATGTATAATACATGGTTATTAATATGTAATGTCTTTCGCATATTATTAGTGTTATTACTTTCACTATTTAGAAGTCTAAAAAACAAACAGTAGACCAAGCCGGGTTAAGACTAGCAAGAAAAATCTTACAAGTTCCAATACATCGTGAGGCCGTAAAGCGAACGAGTTTGAAGTGGTCAATCGAGCGTCGCAATGTAATGCAACTTGCAGGATTTTTCTTGCAGGTCTAAACTTGCCATCGTAACATTTGTTTGCGTCATGCGATAAGCGTTATTATAGACACATACATATTAATCATCTACTATGATGGGTTCTATGAAGACAACCTGACCTTGACAATGAAAGCTCAAGGTTCCGGGTTCGAGCTTGGAAGTATTGTTGAATTCCTAATAAAAGTTTTTTGCTGACTGTACTTTTTATTGACCACGTTTTCATTTAATTCAAATTATTCGTACCAGTTGTTATTTGTCAATTCGAAATTCAAATTGCAAGATATGACCTTAAAAAATATACAAACAGACATTACAAGTTAAACAAAAGCTAATAATGTACCTATTTACATAGGTTAGGAGCTAATACAAAGTGCATGCCAAAGGCAAAGGTATAAAGGTATAACAAAGTTAACAAAAACAAAAGATGAGTTGAGAGTGCTAGTACCTACTGATACCTACAGCTCTATGTTATGTTTACAGCAGGTTTGTCAGCAGCAGAGTAAGAATAATTTGTCGGCGAAAAGAATGCACTTGCGGCGACCGTGATATCCTAGTATCGATGTCGCAAGCCACTTCTATTCTTATTCGACCACCTAATCGATGTCTAGGCTCCGTTGGTCATTGTAACATTTAATTATCTTCAATTTGGCCGTTTGCCTGCTTTACCTGCTAGGTATCCCGTCGTTTTGGCCGCCTCCCAAATGATTACATTCACCGAACTGTCAAAGATAAGTTATTTTAGATGCCACGGGCGTTGAGTGGATGTGTCATACAGATTTTATGTGACATTGGATTAAGTGTCATTTTACGTTTTTTTTTAATTGTCTTTACAGTCAACTGTCGTCTTGATTGAAGGCAATTGTAGAAGACAATTTCGGTTTCGATACTCACACATAACCCACACTTTTCTTTTCAAAGAAATATACGTAATTTTTGTTACATGAATTAAAATTATCAAAGGTTACTTATCTTCTTAACCGAATAAATTAAAAAAAAACCTGAAAATTGGAGTTTTTATTTAAATGATTACATACACTAAGTAATTCTAAGTCTATCATGCTTTGAAAGATATCTACTTTATTTAAGTGAGTTCAGCAGTATGGATTATAAAGTTATCACAACATTTTCCGGTTAAAAAAAAGTTCGAGTCTCTTTCAATAACTCGGGATAACCCTACTTAACGAAATAAGATCAAAAACTCTGTAAAAGAGGTGCTTAGGTCATTGGGAGGAGTGGAGTATAAATCAAGGTTTCTATTATACCTCGTTGAGTTTCTTGCCGGATTCTTCTCAACAGAGGTTTTTCTGAACCGGTGGTAGATTTTTTTGACATTCACAAGTGCTTGTTATAGCCTAAATTTAATAAAGATATTTTGACTTTGACTTTGAGTTTGAATATGTAGACGAGATATAAATAGTTGAAAGCGATACGCGGCAAAATACCAGGATGTCATGTGAGGTCTGCAGCCGGAAAAGGCACGTACGTTCAGCATGGTTTATGGTAAACTTCTCTTCTTTGTTTCTAAGTGCAGTACTTACGTTTTTTCTTAACTAATGTGCGACTTAATGTGCATCTCCGTCTATTCGAACAAAACAAATGCATCACACCTAACCGCCAGTTAACACTAATCAGTGGATGGTGAAACAGCCCCTAAATATAGTATACCTACACATGTTAAAGAGACACTTGGACTGCCGCTGTGTTCCGCTGTCGCGATGTCGTTGTCATGGTCGCCAGCCTATCTACGAGCACGTCCCAGTTGGACCCTGGCATCCTTTAGTTAGTATGAGATGGATCATAATATAACTTTCCCAGGCGTTTTTCAGACAGGAACTTCATACACACCACTAAATTGCTTCAAAGCGTCCGTTCGCGATGTGTTTTCTTCACAGAAAAGCTCAAGTCAAAATCAAAAAGGTAAATGTTAAACGGATCAACCTTATAAAAATGAGGTAGGTATTTTCTCGATTTACCAGCAGCAGGTGAAACAACTCATAACTGCATCGCCGTAACTGTATGGTTATTTAATGAGTGGTCTGTGCCTAACTTTGAGTGCTGGTTTTAGCTTGGTCGGGGTCATGTGGGGTCGAAGTCCGTATGAAAGAAAAATGTGTAGGTACGTTTTATTGGTTTCAGAGCTCTAGATTTTTATTTTTAGATTAAATGCGAAAAATGACCGAAAATGTAGTACCTACTGTAGCGTCGGTGAGTTATAAAGTAGGCACAATCCGACATTATAAACATAGATCCGCAATACGGGCCCTTAACTTTTTTTTTTATTCCCACAGATCTTGCTACTGGATCAGTCTGATCTGTAAAATTTCTTGAGTACTCTATGTTGATCTACTGACATCGCATTGCACTAGTATCAAGTAAAAAATTAAATTTATCTCGCTTTGCATTGCTAGAAATGTTTCAAATATCGTTTATAAATTAGGTTACGAGTAGTCAATCATTATTTAAAAGGTAAATATTTAACAATGTAACAAAATTTACACCTGACATGATAATAACACACGAAAAAAAAATTACTCTAGCAAAACACAGCAGATATATTTAGATTACCTGCATATAAATAAATCAAGTACTTCAAACAGTGCGTTGCGTTGTTTTGCCTCGATAGGTAATTGATTAAAACGCAAGCACAAATAGAATAATTAAAACGAAGTTTAGTAAACTTAAACGTTTATTGCCTTACCAACAGACAAAATAATATAGGAATGCGGATGGATTCCGATCGGAGTTTGGTTACTCTATAGGTGTACCGCTCGTGCGGTGAAAATTGCGGGCCACGTCACGCCAACGAAATCCTGTAACAGTACCACATCATAGGTCACGCGGGAGCCTGGGAGGAGTCCACGGAGCGAGGCCAAGCGAGGTTGTTAGAGCGAAGCTAGATGGAGACGGTGTTAAATCCGAGCGTGGAATACTTCCTCGAGATTAAGGACTTGCTGTGGTAGCGGTGGAAGCGGGCGCCGGTGGAGACGGCGCGCAGCAGCGCCTTGTCGCTGCGGGCGGCGCGTGCGCTGCTCGCTGAGCCCGAGCGCTCCAGGTACGTCCGCAGCGCCCGCTCGCCCCACGTCTGCGCGCGCGGCGTCTCCGTCGCGATACCCTTGTTCCGTCGGTCCAGGTAATTGATCACATCGTCGTAGTAATTGCGTCGGTAGTCGTAAAGGTAGTTGTATTGGAGGAATTTAGGTCTGAAAGGCAAAACAATTCGAGTTAATCAAACAAAAAGCGAAGCGGCACCAAAACTAACTCCTAAACTGTTATACCACTAACACACTTGTTATGCTCGCTAACCTGACCCAATGTTTGAATATTAGTTTCTTAGGCTCTGTTCCCTTGACGACGGCCTGCGGGGGTTCCGGTTCGGCCTCGGGCGCGGGCTCCGGTTCGGGGGCGGGCGCCTCCTCAACGACGGGCTCTGGCGCCGGGGTCTCTTCCTCAACATCAGCGTCGTCCCACATAGTGAAAGGTGGTGGGTGTCTGGGTACAAAAACCACTACGTTATTACAAAACCACAATGCACTATTTTAATTTGCACTTCAGATTATTGTTGAAATGAACAAAGGGGTAACACAGCACTATGGTCCACGAACCTAACTGGGATTGGAGAAACGTGTGGATCGGGTGATCGCTTATCTACGACTGGTAGCGGCGTCCCTCAGTGTCGCACGGAGCCTCCCGATTTATCTCTTTGCGACCCCACCTGGCTGTCGCAAGCGCTGCGTGTGATGTTAAATAGTTGCCAATGACGTTCTGTCAATACGTGACCATGCTTCTCACGAGCGAATTCCTGTCGCTTTATTGCTGCCAAATATTGTGACGCTTATGACCGCAACAATCGATTTTTATAAACAACTAGCTGTTGCCCGCGGCTTCGCCGCAGCTCCAATCTTTTTTTTTATTTTTTTTCTGTACAACATTTATCGTAACTATAAGGAACCTAACAAAAAATCCAATTCGGTGCCGTCGTTCTGAAGTTATGCGCGTACATAAATAAATTTGGGCGATTCATTTTTATTTATACTATGTAGAAGATAGATAGATTATTTTATGCAGTATGCAGGAAATTATTTTTCTATAGACACAAGCAAGTATTTAATTGGACTGGTAAATAAATGTCGCTGCAATGAATGGCCAGTTAATATGTCCGTAAAAAGGCGATTATTCGAGCGTTTCAAGCGCCTCATTCATCTGGACACTTTTCTGTAAAAATGGCCCAATATTCTGATATAGTTTTTTAGTTATCTGGTAGAAATACAGGAACTCTTAACAAACAATCGAAAACGACATCAAAATCTACAGCCAATTCGAAAAAATGTGACCAGACAAATGAGGCGGTTGAATCGCTCGAATAAACGCCCAAAATAATATTCAATCCGAAAAGTAAAGATACAGAGAGCGTGTTTGAATATTGTAGATACATATTATTTAATTTTTGTAACAAACAAATATTCTCTGAAGCGGTAAGGCCGCCTATTGCTTACCATAGAAAGTCTCTACTCTATGCATATCTCTATGTTCTCTCTGTGTTTTCTGTACTGCTTACTGTGTTGGTGTGCAATAAAGAGTTATTGTATTGTATTGTATTAAATAGGAATTCTATATACGTATGACAAAACAAGGCGTGTTACAGGTGTGAAACTTCCATGCCTATCCGTCAGCGTCTCGTAGCTCCGTAGACATAGATAAGCTCCTATTTCGGTAAACAGATTACAAAATTATTTTTTGTAGTATAACGCTAAATAGTGTTTTTAGTGTGATCTGTTCCGCAAATTTTTAGATATTTTATGGAATAGGTATTTTTTTGTAAAGTTAGTGGTTACATAATAGTATTTTATGCAACTGTTGTATAAGTATGGTCTTAAAACGCGAGTTGGCGTAGGTAGCGATATGAGCCGCGGGCAAATATCGCTATGACAGACGCCACGAGCGTTTTAAGACCAAGTGATGCAACGTTGTACTTTAAAATCATCGTCATGAGGCTAAAGACTTCCATTTCTACACACATCTGACACATTGAACACGGTATGAAATTAATAGTACATTGTGTCTTAAGGGCGGTAAACAAGGAATTACGAACGAGAGTCTATTAGAAGCCCGAAGTCGAAGCCCTTCCCCCACAGCATGTGCATAGGTATATAGGTATATGGACAATACATTTTATTTTTAAACGATTATTGATTAGTAACTGCATAAAAATAAATGTTTGTGAAATAATTTCAGTTTAATGTTGGTAATACTGTATTTATTCTAAATAGAGGTTAGGAATCCTAAATTAAAATAGTTAACTGTCAAAGGAAGGTTATTGAACTGTATTATTATTATTATTATGAATTTCAAAGCAATTTCAAAGCACCCATAGGACAATATAGTGTGCTTTTATGAGCCATAGAGTCATTAACTTTTTCCCGGTCTTATTATGTATATTCGTATTCGTGAACCTTTAATTGTCAAATAAATGCTCAGGAGTAGAAAAACTCTATGAAGGTTTTTTGGCAGCAAAAAAGTGGTATTTATTTAAACGAAGAACAATGATTAAAATTAAAAAGCAACGGAACAAAGTTATTAATGTTTGCAAAGTAATTCGTGGAAAAGAGCCAAACTGGTGTTATTTTGTCACATTTGTAAACTTTTGATGTTTTTAGATAATTATGTAAAATGCTACCCACATCTGTCACTGCACGCGACTTTGTCTGTAACATGTCTGTAAGGATTCGAGACGTGTGGAAGCGTTCTGTGGTGGATCACAAATGGTTTGACTCTACAAATAGGTATAATCAAATAAACTGAACCGCGTACCAGGGTGAAATCTTTTCGCTATAAATATTATGTTCACAGTTAATCCATTTGCCAAATAGATTATCTTGAAATAATTTAATAAATAAGGTATAATAGTTAAGACAGCAACAAGTATTTAGCCACTTTCGTAGTCAAATTAAAAAACCGGCCAAGAGCGTGTCGGACACGCCCGAAATAGGGTTCCGTAGCCATTACGAAAAAAATAAGTAATGTTTTTCTAAGGATTTCGTATTTTGTACGGAATATTCCAAGTTTCGGTATATTTTATACCTTAGGCTGCTATTTATTCTTAAAGTTCTAATAATTCTCAAGAAAACTTAACCGCAATAGTTTTCCTTGTAAGTTTGATATACTAAGTACCATCTTAATTTTTTAAAATTTTTCCACCCACCGGTATAAATGGATTTTAATGAAAATTTGCACTTTAAAGTTGAATATTTCGCAAACAAATCACTGAATCGAAAATCGTTTTAGCAACCCCCTAATGGTTTTAAAATACATATCCAACTATACCCCACAATACAAGTATGGATGAGAAAAAAAACCACCCCTACTTTACGTGTATGTGAGGTACTCTAAAAAAAATAATAAAAAAAATGTACCATTTCGTCGGCATAGTTTACATATATATTCGTGCAAAATTACAGCTTTCTAGCATTGATAGTCCTTGAGCAAAGCCGCAGGCGGACAGACAGACATGGCGAAACTATAAGGGTTCCGATTTTGCCATTTTGTCTACGAAACCCTAAAAAGACATGCGAATCAAATACTTAACACATCGATACATCGCCGCATATTGAAATTGATTGTAAATAGGTTCCATCCTAGTGTACGCGATTCGGTTTCCCAGAACGTACATACATAAAATAAAATAGGTAGGAACGTTATCATCACTAATTTATCATAGCCTTTAGCCTTTTTTTCAATTTTCGTCTAGGTTAACACTCCGGTTAATTTATTAGATAAGGGTGCTTTACATTTTGATTGTTAACAGAAGAATTTGATACGCCTAGTCGGCTACAGCATAAGATTCTGTTCTAAGTTCTCTAAAATAAATGTTGGTAACAGCAAGTTTTGCTGTAAGTAAAGGGAATATCATTCCTAGTTTAATTCCGGTCATATCCATACTTAATAATATAAATGCGAAAGTGTGTGTTCGCGTGTATGTTTGTCCGTCTTTCACGTCGGAACCGAGCTACGGATCGACGTGATTTTTGGCATAGAGATAGTTTATGGGTCAGAGAGTGACATAGGCTACTTTTTATCCCGGAAAAATGCACAGTTCCCGAGAGAACAGCGCGCGATAACCGAATTCCACGCGGGTGAAGTCCCGGGCAAAAGCTAGTAATAACATAATGCAATTACATAGGTATAAATCCCACTAATATTATAAGAGCGAAAGTTTTTAAGTCTGTTTGTTCGTCACCTTATAACATCAAAACCACTGAACCGATTTAGATGATATTCGGTATACAGATAGTTTGAGTCGCGGGGAAGGACATAAGATAGTTTTTATCCCGGTGAATTGCATAGTTCCCGCGGGATAGCGATAAACGAATTCTGCGCGGACGGAGTCGCGGGTAACAGCTAGTACCTAAATAGATCTGGGAGTGTGCATGTTACTACAGTTGAAGTTACGAAAACACCCAGTAGGTATTAACTAGAAGAACTAGAAGTAAGAAAGAAGTAAGCTTTCTGAGGATTGCCACCTGGGTCTCATAATTATCTCAGTACTGTGTCTTATCTTAGTAGTCAAAAACGCAAGTAATCGCTTGCAGAATTTATTAAGCTTCAAATTGAAAATTTGTTACTGTCCAATGTGCACTAAGGTAAGTTATTGCTATATGATTGGAGAAAAAACCGGCCAAGAGCGTGTCGTACACGCCCGAAATAGGGTTCCGTAGCCATTACGAAAAAATTAAGTAATATTTTTCTAAGGATTGCGTATTTTATACGGAATCTTCCAAATTTAGGTATATTTTATACCTTAGGCTGCTATTTACTCATAAACTACTAATAATTCTCAATCAAACTCAGCCGTTATAGTTTTCCTTCAAAGTTTGATATACTTACTACAATCCTGAATTTTTTCAAATTTTTCCACCCACCGGTTTAGATTTTAGAGGGGGGGGGGACGCTCGATTTTAATGAAAATTTGCACTTTAAAGTTGAATATTTCGCAAACAAATCACTACATCGAAAAATCGTCTTAGCAAACCCCTAATTGTTTTAAAAGGCCTATCCAGCAATACCCCATACTATAGGGTTGGATGAGAAAATAAAAATCACCCCCACCTTACGTACTATTTTGTCGGCAAAGTTTATTTATATATCCGTGCAAAATTACAGCTTTTTAGCATTAATAGTCTCTGAGCAAAGCCGCGGACGGACAGACAGACAGACAGACAGACAGACATGGCGAAACTATAAGGGTACCGTTTTTGCCATTTTGGCTACGGAACCCTAAAAATCACGGCAGTACTTACATCGTATATATTTATACTTTTTTTTTATTCGATTGGATGATAAATGAGCAAGTGGATCTCCTGATGGTAAGAGATCACCACTGCCAGGAGTATTGCAGTTGCGTTGCCAACCTAGAGGCCTAAGATGGGATACCTCAAGTGCCAGCAATTTGACCGGCTGTCTTACTCTCCACACCGAAACACAACAGTGCAAGCAATGCTGCTTCGCGGCAGGATTAGCGAGCAAGATGGTGGTAGCAATCCGGGCGGACCTTGCACAAGGTCCTACCACCTGCAACACTATCCATACGCCATACTATCGTATATATACCGTGTTTTTCTTAATTTCCGTTAACTTCTACAGACGGCTCGGTTCGCAGATAGAAACTACGAAGCTTACGACTTACTTACTTAAAAAAAAATATTAAAAATTTACCGCAAGTGGGTTGGATAAAAAATCCTGGCCAAAGTAAAAAAAAAACAACCGTCATGCAAATTCGAATCAGATTTTTGCAGCTAGGTAACCCTAAACCATAACCATGCGATACAAGTTTTTTTTTTATACATATGGGTGATAAAAACTAGAATTGATTTAAACCTGCCAACTTGTAGTTATGCCTCGAGAAAAATAGAGAACCCAACGTTTATACATTTTACAGCCTTCATTCATACTATCGATTGGTATAAAATTTTATTCGTGAAATTCATGAGTATATGAGTTAAACAAAAAGAAATATTTCATTTTTTGTATTAGGTATAGTTTGGCCACGAATTTTTATCAAACCCACTCGCGATATATTTTTAAACATACTAAATTTGATATAAAATATTTTTCATTCATTAAACAGATGGGTGCAAATTCTCTCTAATTTGGATCTTAAGACTATAAATAAGGAGCTCACAAAAAGATCGGCAAAATATAAAATTACAATAAAATTCATGATCTAAATAAAAAACATAAATTTTTACTCATAATATTAACAACAAAAAATATGTCAATGTGTAAAATCAATTAAATAATGTGAATACAAACGAGTATTGAGTAATATTCGCCAAATTAGTACAGAACCCTATTCTGCGTGTGGTACTGGCAGTTGGCAGGTTTTTATGAAATGAAATAATGTAATTTGTGCGTTTTCGTCATTTAGCGTAATACTATTTATAATAAATCGTAGCTAACGGTTCTTCACGAGTTTACATGGATGATTTCTTGTTGGCAGACGATTATATGTTAATTCAATGACATTTTATTTACGGCAATATAATTTGAATGAAGTTATTTATAAAACTATTTGGGCTAATTATCTCAAACTTTCGTTTACCAGCACCTGCCAAATGAAAACAATATTTGCGATTTCAAAATAGACGCGATTATTCATTTTGTTGATCAAAGATATACATTGCCAATTCTGATTGGCTTAGAATAGATTGTTATGAGCAACTTGAGAATGTCGAAGGTCTGAGTATCGGCAGGTAAATAAAAGATGTTCATGCAGAATGCACTGGGATATATTTAGCTGCATTAAAAATAATTCTGTTTGCTCAACATGTTTTTGTCCAATCACATGATTTGACCTAAGATATAGCCAACGGGACATTTGATATTATAAGATGAACCAGTGCAATTACTTTGCTCACCCGCGATCTTATGATAGATACGCTTATGCATGTTAAGCGTGTTCATGCAGTTCCTCCACCTCCACACTATAAGAACAAACATAAATCACACGAACCCATCTATCACCACCACCACACTACAATGACGCGTTTCGAACTCAACCAGATCTCATCTTCAGAGGAACACACCCGGACACCCTGCTGGTTTGTGTGAATTATGTGTGATCTTACAGTGTGGACGTGGAGGAACTGCATGAACACGCATATCTTGCATAAGCGTAGTTATCGTAGGGTCGTGGGTGAGCAAATTAATTGTTTTAGTTCATTAATATGGACCCCGCAAAGGACCTAACGCCTGATTCAGTAAAGTATTATAAGATATCGGAACTGCACTTAGCTAAGTAACTAGATATCATTAGGCACTGAAATCCCTCTCAATGCAATCTCTCTTTGTAAGAGACATTGGAGAGGGAGAATCAAGAGAGAGAGAGAGAGAGAGAGAGAGAGAGGTCACTAAAGCTGCGCGACCACTGCATCGGAATCGGAGCGTACGGAGCGGACGGATTTGTTGCTTTGTATGGATTTCTATGGTACTGCGTGCACTGGATCGGCATTTCTGCGCCATAGAAATCTATACAAAACAACAAATCGGTCCGCTCCGTACGGTGCGTACGCTCCGATTCCGAAGCAGTGGACGCGCACATTAAATATAGAGGTGACATTACAATTTACTTTGTAGATGTATGTCTTTTGAACATCACCATAACAACACACACGTTACAACAATAATACGTTTAATGTACACACAGTCGTTCAATTAAGTTGTAGGTATAATGGCCACGGTTACAATAAAATAACAATATTGGACTTATGCAGCTTACCTATTAAACGTGTATTAGTTGCAATCGGTTGTTTAAGTCAGGGCAATTTCATAACTAGGTAGGTCTGTCTACAGGCTGCATCTAAGTATAAGTACTTGTACTATTACGTATTCTGTGTTATCACCGCAAATCCCTCAAGGATAATAAAAAATATTTAAAAGATTAGCTGATGGATACTGTATAGTACAGTGTAGGTATAGGCATTCATTCATACTCCGGGACTCTCGGGGCACGGATGATTGACATTAGCCAAAGAGTAGGGTATAGAGTTAAAAAACAGGGTGCACTAGCTGGTTTCCTAAAAATACATGATAATTTAAAACTCAAAAAATATTAAATTTTCGTAAGATGACTTCGGTTCAATCTTAATCAAATTAAGTTAGAAAAGATTTTTAATAAATAATAATTTATTGAATCAGGCGTTACTTTGCGGAGGTCCAATCAATGAACTAAAAGAATTTCCTTGCTCACCCGCGACTTTACGATAGCTAAGCTTATGCAAAATATGCGTGTTCATGCAGTTCCTCCACCTCCACACTGTAAAAACACACACAAATCACACAAACCCATCTATCACCACCACCACACTCCACTGACCGTTTCGAACTCAACCAGAGCTCATCTTCAGAGTGACACAACCGTACGGGCGTATGGGCATACGGGGGTGTGAGCTTTGGTTGAGTTCGAAACGCGTCAGTGTAGTGTGGTGGTGGTGATAGATGGGTTTGTGCGATTTGTGTGTGTTCTTACAGTGTGGAGGTGGAGGAACTGCATGAACACGCATATTTTGCATAAGCTTAGCTATCGTAAGGTCGCGGGTGAGCAAGGAAATTCTTTTAGTTCATTAAATGGTTTTATGGCGTTAAATAAATGTATTTTCTTTCTTTCTTTCCTCTTTCTTCTTTCTAAATTGAAGTTGATTTTAAATAAGAATTTTGGCTATAGCACACTACACATCATGAACGAATTGTTACAAGGCAATGAAGTAGAAAGCCGTGGTGGCATAGTGGTTTGACCTATCGCCTCTCAAGCTGAGGGTCGTGGGTTCAAACCCCGGCTCGCACCTCTGAGTTTTTCGAAATTCATGTGCGGAATTACATTTGAAATTTACCACGAGCTTTGCGGTGAAGGAAAACATCGTGAGGAAACCTGCACAAACCTGCGAAGCAATTCAATGGTGCGTGTGAAGTTCCCAATCTGCACTGGGCCCGCGTGGGAACTACGGCCCAAGCCCTCTCGTTCTGAGAGGAGGCCTGTGCCCAGCAGTGGGACGTATATTATAGGCTGGGATGATGATGATGAATGAAGTAGAACTGCTATCGCACGCAAATACATCGTGCAACATTGATTTCTTCAAGATCGTTCATGCCCTGAAAGCCCCGGGGTATATGGCTAATGTAATTCGTACTCCGGAACTTTTATAACATTAGGTACGTGTCGGTAAGGATTTTAGAAAGCACTAACGTGCTCGGAGTTACAGTGTTTAAGGGCGTACCGAACGTTCTGGACATGTAACCAAACCAGTAAACTATAGATCGTTTTGTTTTAAAAAAAGTCTTATATAATATGTAGCAAATACACTATCTGGAATAGGAAACATATAGTATGTAGGTCCTTATTTATTTCATTTTAAAACAATAATACAACTATTTTAACCGTCTCGTCGCTCTGTTGCCCTACAGCTACCTCTACATAAACTTTGACAGCTTCAAGTATGAACATGTTAAAGTTAATAACTTGAAATATCTGAGTTTTGTTTTTTTTATTATCCTTAAAGATATTTCGAGCTTTTTGTTCTTCTTTTCAATATGATTTTAGGAGATACGTTGATTATTTTGCAGCTGCGTGCTAATGCACTGACGTGAGCTAAGCTTCCTTGACTGACACCATCTGCTCGTCTGATGCCCGCCGCTGAGTGATGACTTACTGAGTAATGTCACTGTGATAATTATTGTTTTTGTTTTACTGTTCATTAAAATAATCTGACTGTTCAATAAGAATATTCTGACATTGAGTTCTTTTTCGACAAGGTTACATGTTTTTCAAAACTGCATCTTATTGAACTACCCCTAATTCTACTTATGTTATGAGTGACCGTGATTGCTTTCTAACAGGTTCGTTCGTAACCTGTTCGTTTTCTCCATAAGCTATATAAAAAAATCGAGTATTAGTACTACTTAGCTTATCTTTGATTACCCTGGGCCCCGGCACTGATTGATTCGCGTACCTACCTACACTGAACCGTATTGACGAATAATTTGGCTTCAATCATTGGGTCACAGTGACCTAACGCCGATGCCAATCTACAGGCCGATTAGATTTTTCTAAGAAGTCAATATAGTGATTCGTGAAATTAAAATTAAAAAGTAATTAAATCAGACTTTACTTTGCGGTGGTTTATTTCCTTTTGAACTAATTATCTAGTTATACTTCGCTACCTACTTTAAATGTATCTAAATAAGAAAGCTGAATCTGTGGGACATGTATAATATATTCTCACGCTAAAACCCACCCAACCTAAGAGAGTAATTTCAATATTTTAATCATAAATCCAAATATTGTTTTTTAGAATTTGTATCTGTTAATGTGTGTGTGAGTAATATATATATAACGCAGACCCAACTATCACTTACACAGGTGTTTCAAACTCTACACGAGTTCATTATGAAATCCTAAAAATACTGAAAACGAGCGTATCTTATCCTTATTAATGAAATACTTAATATACCCAACATTACTTAATTAATATCGCGTAATTAAATACTTCAATCTTTCTTTTATATTTTCAACACGAAACCTTATAAGAGATTGAGGATAGTTATTTACTTAAAGTACGAATTTTGTAGGATGGTATAGAGAGCCGACGGTGGAAAGAAGGTATAAACCCACTACATAGTGGAACTTCAGAGTTATGCTTTAAAAAATACAAAGTTGTATAAAGTACTCAAAAGACTTTAAATACCTAGGTCTAAACATCAGAACAGATAGCTAAACTTAGCCAGTTATTTCTTCATAAAATGGTGTTATAAAGAGCGGTACGTAAGTATTTACTTAGTGCATAGCCTAAAGTATTTCCCAAAGTTCACTCCGAACAGTGTGTACGAGTAATGCACATAATATATTGATTGATTGTCATAAGAAAACTTAAAAAAAATGAAGACAGAAAAAACAAAGGGTATAAACAAACAAAACTGACAAATCATTAAGAAAACTATCAGTCATGACATTATTCCTCCTATCTGTTAGTCATGGTTTTTGTTGCTTTTAATAGTAAGTAAAAAAAATATTTGGTGCATACCTATTACTACGGAACTCTACACTGCTCGTAACCCAACACGCACTTGGCCGCTTTATTGCTAATATCTTTAAATTGAAAATAAAACGATCGTGTCATTCTCAACTTTTTTTATAAGCCGCCTGTAGATTCGCGCTCGATTTTGTAGCTCTAATTAGTCACTTGCTGACCTTGTGCTAGCCGTGAGCTGGCTAGAACTAAATTTATGGATTTTATCATAATATAAACAATATACATAATTTATTTCAGTAAAATTCTGTCATAGAAAAATATCTCCTTATCATTTTTAGGGTTTCGTAGCCACAATGGCAAAAACGGAACCCTTATAGTTTCGCCATGTCTGTCTGTCTGTCCGTCCGCGGCTTTTAACTATGCCGACAAAATGGTACAATAAAAAATAAAAATAAAATTTTATTAGAGTAGGTACCTCCCACAGACGTAAAGTGAGGGTTATTTTTTTTTCATCCAATCTTGTATTGTGGGGTATCGTTGGATAGGTCTTTTAAAATCATTAGGGGGTTACTAAAACGATTTTTCGATTCAGTGATATGTTTGCGAAATATTTAACTTTAAAGTCAAGCTTACATGGAAAACTATAAAGGTTAAGTTTTCTTGAGAATTATTTCTAGTTTAAGAGTAAATAGCCGCCTATAAAATATACCTTAACTTGGAATATTCCGTACAAAATACGAAATCCTTAGAAAAAATATTTTAAATATCACTTAATTTTTTCGTAATGGCTACGGAACCCTATTCCGGGCATGTCCGACACGCTCTTGGCCGCTTATTTTTCAAATGTTACATTGGCATCGTACACGTGAACATTGCCTAATATATAATCGTCACTTAAATAGTCTCGTGACTATGATTTTTATATAAGTACGCTTTAATATGCAAATAACAGACACTGCCCTCTGAGGACTGGAGACCTGGTGACCCGACATACAGGTTTCCCCTAGTTTAGGCACCAGACTTCACCGCATAAGTAAGTCAACTATTTTAAGACTGTGTTGTACTTGCTGTCTCTGTATTGTACTTTGTAGTGGAGTGAATAAATACTTTTTACTTTTACTGTCATGATATCTAATTAATTTGACTTACAATCTTAGCTCAATTATTTTTTCATGTCACTGCTAGAAAAGGTGGCCATTGATATGATATTGATAACGATTGTATTAACATAATAGGTTGTAATATTTTAAGTCAGCTAACTTAAAATTGTATACTAAATATTAATTAATTAAGCTAAAGTTATTGTCCCCGTCATGTTGGTTACATTTTATTCTAGAAGAGCGGGTTCTCCTGTCACAGGTATACTCCTATACCTACTAGGAGATCTCTAGCCTTTTTGCATGCATCTGGATGTTGAAATAAATAATTTTCATTTTCATTTCATTTAATTTTTTAATTGATACCTAACCTAAATCCAGTACACAAAACTGCCTATATGTACATTTACAGCTGACTTATTTATGGCTCGCAAAACACGATAACAATGTAACACATTACGGTAACAGGTTGTATAAATATATGTTTTCATAGTACGATATTGGTACGATACGACTTTTTAGAACATATTTCAGAGTTTTATTCCCGGCGTGCTGAAACCGACAATCGGAGCAATCAAAAGTAATCGTCTGCTGCATATAAAATTAAATTGAACAATGAGAATACGTCATTTTTGACTTACTTACGAGGTGTTTTTTTTTCTTAAACGCATAATATGCACAAATTGCTTTATTTATTTTTTAGTATGAAACTAAGGGCTGAACAGCCACGCTGCTTAATGCACGAGTACTCATCCTCGTCATGCTCGTCGTGCTGCCGCAGGGACATGACGAGGATGACGTTTTTATTTTTTAAATATGTGGTTTGGGTACTGGATACTAAGAACGGACACGTTTAAAAAAATATATGTCACAAAAGAAAAACAAATCGGCGGGAGCAACGCAGTCTTTGGATTGTTATTGTTTGTTTTGTGATAAATGTTTTTATTTCTTCGCAGTGGTCGTGAAAAGCACAATGTTTAGTCTCAGGCAAAACTGCAATAGATGAACTCGTATTATCGAAGGCCTCCCCTTCGGGCCGGCCTTCAAACTAACTCGTTCATCTATTGCTTACTTTCCAGCCTCTACAACAATGTATATAACTATCTCTACTAGACTAAGTCCGTGCCGTGCCCGGTTTTAGAACAGGACGGCCCTATTCTCTTCTCGGGCGTGTCGTAAAAGGCGACTAAGGGGCCTAATGTGAGATTGGGCGTTCACTATTGCCAACTATGAACTCCGGACTCCAGCACTACATTGTGGAAGGCAAAAGGAAACCACTACTATGTTCTACTAAGTACTATGTTCCCAAGAAAGGCGTCATGAAGTTTCACTTCTGATCCTCAACTGGCACCACGACCATCTGTCAAGAGCAAAGCGACTTAGAAGAGAGACCTAAGCACTAAGTGGCAGTTTTTAAGGCAGTTTCATTCGTTGTAACGATTGATGCCTCAATGCCGAGATAAGGTCTCCTGTGTTTTCTTCCATTCATCTTTCACAATTTAGGGAATATACCTACGAGTATGAAGAAGCGAAATTAAATAAGTATTTCTAGAAGAAACCTTTTCTATTGAGACTGGAACATTTTCTGTTTCAGGTTTCTTACCAATTATTTCAAAATATTTAAGGTCTTTAAGGAATTTAGATATTCCCCAATACTTTAAACCAATTATCGTTCATCGTAGGCAAGTCAGCCTTTCGATTACGGTTGCAATCACACAATTTAAAATATCACAACATAGACTACCATCTGGTGACATTCAGAGAAACTAAATTGGGCGATCGATTGGCTTCAGAACAACGTTTACTTTGTGCAATCTTCAGTTTTTCATGCACAATAGTATTATTTTCTCTTAGTGGAGGATAGATGGCAGCAGTGTAGTAAAAATGACAGCTCACTTAATTGAAGAAATTAATTTCATTTTTACATTCACAACGTTTAGGCATTTAAAATAACCGACCAAGTGCGAGTTGGACTCGCGCACCCAGGGGTTCCGTGCAAACCATTGTAGGTATGTTGTAGGTAGCTTTGAATATTTAGTGAATGCAGTATAGGGTCGTTTTAGATGGTTATTGACATAAGTACCCTATAGGTTTTACGGTCACTGCAACTTGTATGAAACACTTTTTATTTCCTGAACTATAACTTGCAGCCAAAAAGGCGATTGACGTATATTATCAATTACTTAGGTACTTAACAATATAACTATAAATATATATAGCCGCTTTGGAAGGCTGAACTAATTAGAGTTGTCTGTTTGTTTGGTTGTTGTATTTTACAAGCTTCTATTTAGTTCCAACTGTCCCGTTGTCTGTCTATCTGTCTGTATGTAATCAAAACATTGCAAGTTAAATTCGACCAACTTCTAGGAGTTGGATCGATTTGAAATTAGGTAAACTTAATACTTATGTAAATTGCGTGAAAATAGGTAAAATAATCTGATAGTGACATCCTGGTAGTCAGGCCAGGATCGTCTCCACAGGACGGAACTCTTCAACGGTTAATGCATCGACCAAAAATTTGTATGTAAATGTAGTTTGGGTGACAATACAAGTACAGTCAGCAAAAATAGCTTAGTATTAAAAATGAAATATTTATCATAAACTTATTTTGCAATGTACTCAAAGGTACAGTTAGTCAATCGACCACCAATCAGAGATAAACGCTTTAATCTTTATTTTTAGCGAACATTTGTTCGGCTGTAGATACAAGTACGATATAAATACCAGATACAATCTATGTAAAGCAGCGGATTGGACTATGGGGCTGTTTCACCCCCCCCCCCTATTAGTTGGTTATTGATTAGTGTTAACTGACGGTTAAATGTGACGCCGTCTCTATTTATTTTGTTCGAATAAACGAAGACGGCATCACATTTAACTGTCAGTGAACACTAATCAATGGATGGTGAAACAGCCCCTAATTCATTTAACAAATAACAAAATCATGTCGAGCGAGAGCTGTCTAGTAGGTACTCGTAGATACAGGTCTATGGTGAATAATGTTTTCCATCATATTTTTGTTCGGATAAGTTCGTATTTATCTTTCTTTTTAGGATTTCGTACACAAAGGATAAAAACGGGACCCTATAATTAGTCTTAGGACTCCGCAGTCCGTCCGTCTGTCACCAGGCTGTATCTCATAAACCGTGATAGCGAGACAGTTGAAATTTTCACAGATAATGTATTTCTGTTGCCGCTATAACAAAAAGTACTAAAAACAGAATGAAATAAATACTTAAGGGGGGCTCCCATACAACAAACGTATTTTTTTAATAACGGCGACATTAATATTTCAAGCATCTACCTGTTAGATGCTTGAAATATTCATAGAATATTTTAGTCGTATATTCACTTTAAAAATAATAATAAAGTTAAAATAAAATAAATAAATATTAAAGGGGGGCTCATATACAACAAACGTTGTTTTTTGCTACATAATAATGTCTAATGTTGTATAGATAATGGTACGGAACCCTTCGGTTTTTCAATTAACAATTACCTTCAGTCAATTTCAGTTAGATAGTTGAAAAAGCAAGACAAATACGAACTTTTCTGACAAAATACGATGGCAAAAAATTATTCACTACATCTATCTGTACATGCCATATTAGCAATTTCAACTGCTTGCCTTGACACAAAATATTGTTCATCCCAACTAATATTGTAAATGCGAAGGTTTGTAAGTCTGTTTGCTTGTTTCTTTGTTTGTGACCGCATCACGTCTAAACTGCTGAACCGATTTAGATGATATTCGGTACGTATACAGATAGTTTAGTCCCCGCGGGATAGTGACAAAAGTCGCGGGCATCGGGCAACAGCTACTCGTAGTTTGGATAGCAATGTTCTCTTTGTCCTAATTCATCATTATCAGCCTCTTAAGAACAGACATCCTCTACAGGAGGCATTATCTATGTATAAAAAAACTCAACTAATCACATTTATGTTTTATTTTCGTAAAAAACAATAAATAAAACGGGGCAATATGTAGCGCTTTATTCTATCCAACAAGTATAAAATTATCATCGACTCAACCATTGTACAAAAAAAAATACAGGAGCATACTTTCTAGCAAACTCTTCTATCTCAAACAATATTGTATAAACCGACCGTACATGACATCGGTTTAAATCGTTAGACAGTCAGCAGGTGAAGAGTTAGGGACGTTCGTGTTTAGAAGGTGACTTGTTTCTTTTCCCTCTCTGCCCTGATGGTGATCTTGGAGGCTTGAAGGGTGGATTCGGAGGCGTCAGAGTCGGCGACGAGGGCGCGGAGACGAGCGGCGCGCTTCTCACGCGCGGCGCTGCGCTCTGTCATTTCCGACATCTCGTCCTCTAAGTCGGTGAGGCGCGCGCGGCTGGCCTTGGCGCGTTGTGACGCCGCGCTCTCCTCCTCTCCCTTCAATACGCTCCACTTAGTCAGTGAGTTTTCTTCATTCAATCTGCGAGCGATACGCTTCTCTGTGCGCTCCTCGTTTTCTTGCAGCGCCCGTCTGGCGCCACTCACCTCAGACTGACCGATGCCGACTGTCTCCAAGATTTTGTCCGAGATCCTCATGCGGTTTTCCAGATTTGATACTGAGTTCTCAAAGTCGATGTCCTCTGCGAAACGCGATTGCTTTTTACCGGCGCGCAGACGCTTAAGCGATTCTGTGATCTGAAATGAGAGATTTGCAGCTAATTAACAATACGTACAATCAAAATTACCTATGTACCTACATATTATGTTGTAATACATCACCAAATCTCAAAAATATGCACACAGACTTTACTGCGGCAAAAACGTCTGTACATTTTCATTTTTTTCGAAACTTTTTGCGGATATTATATTGAGGACTCTAACTGTACAGTCGAACAAATTGAATCATGACCCATGGTGGAACCTTTGTGCTTCTAATGTCATGTTGACATCTCATACGTTTGTCAAGGAAATCATAGTGAAATTGATTATAAAAGGTTCCACCTTGGGTCATGATTCAATTTGTTCGACCGTACCTACGAGTACATAGATACATACAATCTGTAGTCACCCGTAAAATAATTTGGTTGCAATGTAGTAACTAATGTAGGCAACTGTTGTAGTAGGGTTATGGGAACGGAAGCGATACGCATGCCCTCCGGACCGCTCTGCTTTGAGAGCATGACATGAGTACGGGTGAGCTAAGTTTGGGGGCAGCGGGCGTAAGCTTGCCTGCGGAATCCAAAAGCTTAAAGGTTACCTACTTGACCTGAAATGTATAATATATCAGAATAATTTTAAGTATATTTATGACATTGGGAGACTAAGGTAACGGCGCCTATTACCGTGGTACTTAAGGAAGTTTTCAAATGCGTCCAAAAAATTAAGGGTATCAAATCTCCTTTACAAACGAGAATAATTTTTATATTTAAGATCGTTTATTGAACTTTTAGTGTCGTAACTTTTCGGGCTCGTTTTAGTTATTAGTACTTATTTGATAAAATAAATACCCAAAACTTCTATTACCGTGGTAATGGACAGGCTGTGATTCTATTACCGCGAATTGAGGATTTATTACCGAGGGTATAAAAAAACAACAATTTCCTACCATCGGTAATAGGAACCCAACTCATTATTTGGAACTTAATACCGATGGAATAAAAAATATAATGGTTTTGGTTCTGTATATTGTACACCAAGTTTTTTTTTTGAGGAAAGTAAATAAAAAAGTAATATATGATTTACATAATGTATCCAGGCCACTATACATATGTTTTTATGCTTATGCCACGAGTAGGTAATATTATGATTTATGTATGCTGAGTAAAAGTCACAACTTTAACAAAGAAATTCGCCTTTACGGTACCCTAAATATGAATTATTTTAACAGAAAAATAAAATGTCACTCGGTGATTAATACTTCTTTAAGAACCTATCACCGACCCAAATAAAATTGAATGGGTCGGTAATAGATTCCCATACATTCTATTACCGAGGGTTATGCGATCATACCATCGTTAATTGGCTTAATTTGGAGTCTTGTAAAATCTAATTCCGACCCATAAAAACAATAGGATAGAGCTATGTTTGCATTACAAATCAAAAATGCTTATTGCAACCTTGGTATATAAAAAAAATTACATAACTGTTAAGTAAATATAAAATGCTATCGCAATATTTAAACAACTCGGCAAAATAACGGTTTCTATAGAAACTACAAATTCAGTACTGAAGTTTTTGTTAAAAATTAAGAGTTTGTTAATACTTTTCATACCACGGAAATTGTTTTTTAAAAGCGTGAACAGATCAAGATTGGAATAACTGTAACAAATAATATAAACGATAATTTATAAAAAATAAAGGATGAAGAACCAAAATCAGCACTTTAGCTATTACCGTGGTATACCACGGTATTACAATCCACAGTTAAAAATGGCGCCTATCGCCGCTGTATTTTATTTTCCATTTTAATCGTATTTCCGGGCCAAAAAATATACTAAAAGTACTCAGAACTCGTACAAAAAACTATAAAAGGCCATTTAAAAACCATAACATTTGTTCAATTGCCATAACTATTATGTAAAACACTAAATAAGATTCGAGTCCGCTTGTATGTGTTGTCACGCGTTAGTATGGCAAATCCTCATCCTACGATGCCGTTTCGGAAATTGACGAATTGCGAGATCATTGATTTATTCACATACACAAGCGCTCATAGATCCGTGAGTCAACTAAATAATCAGGTCATTCCGAAAGCGCTGGTGGTTTAAAAAAGTGACGTGTAAAAGAGCCCATTGTGACCTACTTACCTACTGAATAAATGATTTGAACTTGAATGTGAGTATAATTAAAGTGATAAAAGTTTTTCCATGTCAAAGTTTTTATGACAATATTGATATAAAATTGATTTTTACTTGGCTTGTGTAAAAATATTTTTACCATATGTATAAATGTAGTAAAACGCTTTTTTAAACAGTGTATGAATTGCAATGAAACATCTCTAAATTAAATTATAACCATTGTTTAAAGTTCAAACAACAGGAAGTATTGAGAAATGGAAATGGAAAACGTGAAATGGAGTAATTTCACTGTGGATATCTGGTAACGACGTAGTAATTAATACTTTGACACGTAGAAAAAAGAAAAGTCTTACTCGTACGTCCGGCGAAAATACGAATTCATTTTTTACGACCAGAGGGTTTATTGGATAGCGGTTACATGACAGTCACCCTTCAATCGGGTGTAACGATATGTGGCGAATGCATTAAAAGTTATTCATCGAGGAATTCTGGATTAGTAAGGGTTTAATTAAAAATAAAAGATTAATTACTACTCTGACTTCGTTGCTCTTAACAAAGGAATATTAAATGCATTTACGGTATTTAATGGACAACGTTTAATTGCATGTAAATTTATTTACAACTGCCATTTTGATCCTTTGCGTAAATGCTGTTTATCATTTGCATGAACACTAAGTTATGCAAATTAGTACGATTAAAATCAAACAGGAGTGAAGCTAACTTCAGCAGGTGGTATTCGTTTGAACGTGTATTCATAGAAGTCGGGGTACCTAAACTAATTCAAAGTCTAAATTAATGCGAGCTTCTCATTGATCAGAACTTACATGTTTCGTGTTTGTAACATTAAGAATCTCCAAGTTTCTGAACATAGTGGGGCTTAAGTTGGGGAAGCGTAGTATGAACTAAATTTTAACATTGGAATTTGTAACCCTTGTTACGGACTGGGTGTGTGGTGTGGTGGCCAACAACTTATTTCTTTCGATTTAGTTTCCCACGAACATGGTTAGGAATTTAACATTCAAACCAACCACTATTTAGGTACAATGAGTTCATGCGAATAGAGTTAGGTCAATTTGTTTTAAGATTCCGTAGTCCTTCAAGAGACCCTTAAAATTGTTTCTCCATGCCTATCCGTTCACCCGCGGCTTAGCTTACATAGTCTGTTAGCGCTAGAAAATTGTAATTTTGCATAGGTATTATGGATTAATTTATTGAATCAGCGAACTGAAACAATTAATTTGCTCCCCCGGGACCTTATGATAGCTACTTTTATACAAGAAATGTGTGTATATCTAGTTCCTCCACCTCATCACTGTATTAACACATACAAACCACACAAAACCAAAAGGAACCTATTAAATCAAATGAGGTTTTCAACTAAGTTGATATCTTCCTCCTCTTTTTGAAGTCCCTTAAAAATAAGGTACACAATGTTTTTGTGCTGTGTTATTCATATCAGTTGTCTAATTTATTAATATGTATTTAAGTATGTATTTATCTATATAAGTATGTTTATCCGTTGCCTAGTATCCATAGTACAAGCTTTGCTTAGTTTGGGACTAGGTCAATTGGTGTCAAAATGTCCCATGATATTTATTTATTTATTTATTTATTTAATTTATAAGGCCACTGTGCTAAAGAGAATGCCCGAGACACAGCGTTACTCAATACCAATAAACAAGGATTAACCGCATGCATGATATTTTTGGCTTCAATAACCTGTTATAAATAAATGTATAAATTAATTAGTAAAGCCAAGTAAGTAATGCATGTTGTAAATCTTGTTCATCGTCTATTTATAAACAGCGTCAACGTCAACGAGCCAAATAAACGCTTTTAGGTTTCAGATGTTTTACGAAACCACTATGAGAATATATTTTAGTCACTTAACCTGTACGATTTCAAAATATGAAAGGACTAGCCAAACAATGAGCTACGTGTTGATTTAGTTGATGCATTTTACCCAGAGTGTTCGTTATTCGTCATTGTTAAGGTGCTTGTGCTTAAAATAGTCAAAATATATTTAATATCTTTATCGCAAGAAAAAAAGGATCCCCGTGTTTATTCGTTCGCTAAAATATGTCCAAGTCTTCAATAATATTTTGAATGATTTAAAAAAATATAAATTAATCATTTCTATCATTTGTACAATAGTATACTTAATGGTGAGGTTTTTTATTTGTCTACTACATAAAATAATAGTTCAATATTTTTTTTTTATAAGTAGCTTCTGTCCTTCAATCAATTGCTTTTATTTTCCGTTTTAAGTGTACTTGCTTTGATTTCAAACTAGATGATCACATTTTGTATGTGTAAACAGAGCGCAACCAATAACTCACTAGAAATTGAGATACCATCAAAACATGACATAGATTATATTGTGGTAGTCAGTACCAAAACAATGTGTTTTCTTTAAGTACTTACTACAATGCATACCTAGTAATATTTTTGGGTACCTCACATGATCATACATGTATGCATCACGCATGAGCTTACCAAACATTTATATTCAGATAGTGATTTAATAATTATTAGTATAATGCTATAATGTTTTGGCTCGCTGGGAACGTTTGACTAATTATAAACCTACGTGTGAGTAGACGAAGAACGTCACAGTTAATGTGCACTCTAAATGTAGATCATATGTGTTCTAAAAATATGATTTGATAAATACTAGTACTACCTTGAAATTTACATTCGTATAAATAAATAGAACATCACTTGAACGAGTAGTTATAGACTTTTTGTCGAGTGACTTAGCTAAAATGAGCTTAATGTCAATGAAAATTACGAGATACGTCAACGAAAAATCACTTGTGAAGTACCTACGGGTTCAATTTGCGCCAATCAAGACAAGAACCAATATCATCAATTAAGTGAATATAGGAAGGTAGGTTAGACAAACAGATAAACAGACAAAAATTCTAAAAACTGTTGAAACGTGTTCTGTTATCGATGCTATGTATCCCCAGCCAACTTTTTTCGGATATATACTGTACTGTATTCAAGTATGTATTAATCTACCTATATAAGTCTGTTTATCCGTTGTCTAGTATCCATAGTACAAGCTTTATTTAGTTTGGGACTAGGTCAATTGGTGTCAAGTGTCCCATGATATTTATTTATTTATTATATGTTCCATGTACAGACTTTCGACCCACTTCAGCTTTATTATATGTATGTATAAGTAGATACGTGGTAGATACTATATTGTTTTTATATTTCTATATTATATTTTATTTATAATATTACTGATATACAGTCTAATTGAGAACCTTCTCGTTTTTTAGGTACCGGTTATATTGAAAATGAATAAAAAAAATGTGACAGTTTCCAAGAAAGTAGTGAACTCATTTAATTTCGATTCTTTGTCTGATTCGTCTAAACATCCAACCAAAATAAATATTGCTTACGTCACGAACAGATTGTAATAGACATTTCTAGTGCCTACTACGCTTTAATTTGAGATAACGCACGTTTCAATCAGACCCAATACACAGAGTACTCAAACGTCATGTTGATCCAACCAATTTTTTTATAATACCTAAATTATAAGCTTGGTTTAGAGCGGATTACGAAACGTGCTCAACGGCGACGATAGGTTAGTGTCAACATTTATTTCAATTTAATAATCTGGTGAAATTGAAGCTTTGCCGGAAAACACTGTTTATAACAAGATGTTGCCTGGTTTAGTGCTTTAATTAGTATGAAATATTATAGAAACGAGTTTTTAAATACTATACGTATATGAATACATACTTAAATACATATTAAACATCCAAGACCCCAAAACAAACATTCGTATTATTCATACAAATATCTGCCCTGGCCGGGAATCGAACCCGGGACCTCAAGCTTCGTAGTCAGGTTCTGTAACCACTTGGCCATCCGGTCGTCTAATTACAGACCAAGTCAAACCACGAGACGACGTAGAGTCATGTCGAGTCATGTCACTTTTACCTACTGCTAAATAGGTAGAACTAGCATTTCAACCAGATTCATTAAAGAACTAAACTACTGACTACAACACACCGCAAGCACACCGTATTGACCTTTCGTATGGTGTGGCTCATTTCTTCAATAAATGCGACAGGAAACATTTAAAATGCTGGTAGAACTACTCTACCAACTGAATTGCTAGTTACAGGTAAAAAACTATTTTGGTCTTCGCGATTTTCAGTTATATTTTATAACGCTATTAAGTCCTACTAGGAGTGGAAGTGTTTAGCTAAGTATTGTGTTTACGAAGTTAACTTACATCCTCCGAGAGGTCGTCCTCTTCAAGAGCCGACGAAAGTGGCCTGCCACGCGGCGCGCGAGCACCCCTCGAGTCGAAGAGTTCGTCGCGCGGCGCCTCGATGTCGTCCAGCGCACTTTTGATGCGGTTCTCTACATCGTTGCGTATGCGCTCCCGATCAGGGTGGTCAACCGCCACGCTGGGCGATTTGCCGTCCAGCCTGTCCAACACAGGCCGGTAGTAGCTCTCGCCTTTGTCGTAGTTGCAATCGTAGACGCGCGTGCGCCGGGTTCTTCCTAGGCGGCTCATAGTTGTTGATCCTAGGCAAGACATGTTCGAGTTTTAAATTAAAGATAATAGTCAGCTGTTTTTTTAAATTATTTTGTTTATTTAATTAAGTTTATCATATTTTTGGAATCTGCTTTCTGAAACCGCTTCACGAAGCCTATTTCTCCGAACGGTTTTCGATTTTATTATACGTTGTCAAAGTTGGTACATCCCAATGATGCCAAGTTCATTTATCGCTCTATTGCAAACATCGAACGAACCTTTGTTCATTGCAATCTTACATCTCGTATTCCATAGAGAGTACAGGTAAAGTAGGACTTAATACGACAGTTTGGCGGCAAAACATGTACGTACTTGAATGAATTTGCCGCCAAAATATCCTATATTTCCTATACTACGAGTAGTACTTAGTATACTAAGTCCCGTATCTTTGATGAGTAGGAAGTTATACTCGTGACAATGCGCTGCAATGTAAGCTGCAATGCTTACGGCATGCAATACATAGCTATAATTATTGGAAAAAATTGTGTAACACATTGCAGTGATCTAAGTAAATGGAGTTATTGGTACAGGAGGTCAAAACGGAGTAGAGGTGAGACGTACTAGGCCAGACGCTTACCAAGTCTTCGGAGTTCGCATCCACAAAAATACTAGATCCAAACAATAGGTCCACGAGTTTTTACGAGTTTCTACGGGAATTTGAATTTGAATTTGAATTTGAATTTGAATTTGAATTTGAATTTGAATTTGAATTTGAATTTGAATTTGAATTTGAATTTGAATTTGAATTTGAATTTGAATTTGAATTTGAATTTGAATTTGAATTTGAATTTGAATTTGAATTTGAATTTGAATTTGAATTTGAATTTGAATTTGAATTTGAATTTGAATTTGAATTTGAATTTGAATTTGAATTTGAATTTGAATTTGAATTTGAATTTGAATTTGAATTTGAATTTGAATTTGAATTTGAATTTGAATTTGAACTAACGGTCTAAGCTTGGCCGCGGATAGACAGACAAACGGACAGACATGGCGAAACTATAAGGGACTACGGAACCCCAAAAACGTATTTTGGGAAGAAATAGTATTGGAAATATGGGCGTTTTAATTTTATGAAGTTTAGAAACGCTTTTCATTAATGTGTTGTCGTTTCCTTGAATTAACATCAAGCGTTTATTTTATTTTAATCGGTTTACAATAAAAAAGATACATTTAAAGACTTATCGTACACTTCGGTTATCTTTTATTTGTCGACGCGCAAACGTTCGGTTATGAATTAGGAATATCGGAATATCACTACGCCATATTTTGAAATTGGGTTTGAAATTACATCCATACCGGATGTGGCCTGTAATACGAGCAAATAATTAAAACAGATCATACTCCTCAAACTAAACAACATTAGTTCAGCGACTTTTAAAAATAATTAGTTTTTAATTTTTATTACACTTAAGTTTATTCGAAGTTTATTTGTAGCGTGACAGGCGACGTCAGTTTAGTTCTAGGATGGCGTACATTGATAGCGGTATTTAATTTGTATCAAAAAAGGAAAATTCAAAGACTCCATTATTTTTAAAAGTCCCTGAACTAATGTTTTTTGTTCGTATTACAGGCCACCCAGTATAAGGTCCAGTTAATGCAAGAATTTAAGTCAAACAATTTAAATTTCCGCATATCGTTTGCCGAAGTTGGATCGCTTTCATCATCTTGTTCTCTTACGAAACCCACTTCCACCTTAATTTTCACTTAAATTAACAAAATTGCAGGTCAAAGTCCCAAAGGAAAACACCAAAGGCCTTCATTCTCCTAAAGTAACGGTAAGGGTGGCAATTTCAGCTCGAAGCATCATTTGGACCATTTTCTTTGAAGATTTTCGCGGCCGTGTGGTCACTGTCAACTATCGGGTATATGCGAATGTTAAGGGAGTTTTTGGCCACACAGTTACAAGAATTTGTTGTCTATAATCGAAACACATGGTTGCAGCAAGACGGGGCGACTTGCCACACCTCTAACGAGTCTTTACCGGTGGTTAAAGAATTGTTTCCCGGTGAACTTAATTCACGGAGAGGGGCCATTTCATGGCCCCCCATGAGTCCCAATTTGACACCAGCAGATTTTTATATATGAAACATCGTATTAATACGAATAAAAAATGTCACTACTTCAATCAAGACCAAACATTAGAGAAGAAATGTCTTCAATTTCGGTGCTCGTTTACGGGAATGTGAAAACCGAAACAGCGGTCATTTAGATGATGTATTTTTTTTTAAATAAAGTCCCATTTATTGTTATTCCAATGAAATAATAATTCGTAACATAAGTGTCATAGCTTAATTTGTATAAAATATTTAAATGTTAACAAATTATGATATTGTGCAAGTGCGGATCTGGAGGCTGTAATTATGTGCACTAGTTAATTATGCAAAATGCACCGAATCTACAGATGTAAATCGTTGGCATTCAAATATGTTTGATAATATTGTTTTCTAGAATGACGTTTTCAATTTAACGATAGTGTATAGAGTATAAGCACTGTTTATTTATATACTACTTGTAGAGTAATTTATTTATATACTACTGAGAACAGTACTACCTAAAAATCAGAAACAAGTAGGTCTAAATAGAATTTGAATATTTGAATATTACTACACTTAGCAATTTAGAGTCCAGGTGAGCTATGATTTAAATCAAATTAATTTAATTAAGTAATTAATATTTGCAAGTACTTGCAAATAATGAAATGAACGGATTCGCTGGAACAGGTTGCTGTATTTTACTTCCGCCGCTCTGTTGTACGCATAATTATTATGAAAGAAGGAGAGTCGTTATGAGTTGATTGATGAAAGTATTTACCTATTGAAAAAAATGATTTATTTACGGTTCAATATCTGTCTATAAGTAATTCATGTTTTTCCTACAAAAATGATCAATGTTATAATATATTTTTATTACCAGGTCACACGCGTTAGGTTTTCTTTTTGGAACATCCCTAAGTCACATCCATCAACATGTTTTAATAATTAGGTACGTTCCATAAAATTTAATGCTTGAATAAGTAAATACACTATTTAAAAAATATCCATTGTGAAAATATACTTAAGTATTAGTTTAGTTTATTTTGCTCTCAATATTAAACTTAAGACAGTAGAAAATAGGAGTGGTACAGTCAGCATCAAAAGTATCGGATCACATTTTTATTCTGTCGCATTCACTCGTTTGTTATTCTTGTGTGGATTAAGTAGGTGGCTTTAAAACGACAAAGTACAAAAGTGTTATTTTGATGTTGACCGAGTCTCTATTAATTGAAACTGGTATCCTAAAATAAATAATAAATAAAAATTACGATTGTTGTATTCCTCATCTAAACCATGCATTTAAAAATGCATTTATTTTAAAGCAATCCTTAAATCATTTAAAGAATAAAACAAAGTACGGACAATACATCCCATTACCTCTTCCGCGTCTACTATCCTTTTCTAATTTCAGGCCGGATTCAATCATAAAAATCTATTTAGGAAGAACGCGAACTGGCCGTAATTATAACTGGACGTAATCCCCTATAGTTAACTCACTATAAAAACTACCAAAACTTGGCAACAGCCCGAAACAAAGTCAATGAAAATATTAAGCTTACTTTTGTAGGCAGCTCGTTATTTAGTAATCATGGGTTTGCGATTAAATATTTATCGCATTTAACGAAAATATAATCTGACTTGTAGAACTTTGATTCGGCAGTTGAACAAATAAATCCGATCAATCATTCTCGCTGATGAATGATTCTACCCAGCAGCGTGAACAGTGAAACATTTTCAAAATAGATTTCGCAAACATTCGATACGGGTATATTTTTAGTAACGAAAACCCGGTTTTTGTCTGTCAGACACGAGGTATTGTGATATGCACTCGGTGAATGTTGAACGGCATAGCTAAAAATAAATCGAACAAGTAATCTGAAGCACTAATTCAAGAAATAACTATACGACGTAAATTTAGTGAAATTGTATTAGAACGTAATAAACATAACAATGCACTGTATATGCCATTAATAGGAGAAAATCGCAATGCATTGGAATCGTCACTTTAAAATAAGTTATCAAAATTTTCGCTGATCACAGCATGCACTAATCGAAGACAGTGGTTTTATTATTATAGTAAAATATATAAAACTAACCTGGTGCGTGTTAAGACGTTGAGCGGGCGGATGGGACTGGGAGCGGGCGACGATTCTGGCGCGTGAGAGGTGTGGGTGTGACTATGTTTAACTGTGAGCCACGCTCAAATATACTTGCTGACTTTTGTTTAGAATGGTTTTCTTGTCGGAAAAGAAAAGAAAACTAAGCCCGGTCACAGAATTCGTGGAGCATATTTTACGGTGTCAATTAGATTTGTCAAATTTGAAACATCGCCAATTATCGACGGTAGCCGTTATCATAAAATAAAAATTTGGATTAAACTTCGTATTTTATGATTCGAGAAAAACAAATAAATGTGAATGTATGAAATAAATGTGTCGAGAGAAATGTGTCTCACTTTATAGTCTTAGATAATTTTAGTGTATTTAAGTGCCGAAGTGCCGGAAGTGGCAACAACCACACGATGAGTTTAGACAACCCTGATCACATTTTGTATTAACCCTCAACTGTTGGGCACAGAGCTCAGAGGTTCGTAGAACAGGATAAAACGATTTAATGTCAATCGGTGCTAAAGGAAAATGTCCACTTGAATCAACCATTTTGAATTTGGACCATAATAAATATCATCAAAAGTGAATTCTGTCAAAACGTAATTGTGCTGAAAACTACTTACAACCAAATTTATTTTTGTTGTAAATTAATTAAACCCAAATGGAATATTGTCCAATATAAATTAGGAGCAGAATTAAATAAGCAGTAATTGAATATTGTCTAAATCAAGTCATAACTTAATATGTAGGCCTAAAACAAAATGATATTGGGTGGAACATATTCGTCATATTTCTGAGTGTTCGTAAATGTAGAGGTTCTGTGACCTGTAGACCTTGTGAGTGAACTTTTACATTTTAATTTTCATGGTTGCATAACTTTCATAATTTTCTAAAAATCCAAATAATTATCAAACTTGCTCAAGGAGAACAGCCCTAGCTGAAACGGAGACGCTTCGATTGCGCTTCACACTTCCTTTGTTCAAGATTCAGTGTTGCGGTCTTCTGACACCCTTTCGTTGCCTGTTACTTCTGCACTGTATGGGCGGATTCTGTGTCTCAACGCTGAGCACTGACTAGTACTGACTACGGCACCACACGACCAACGTCTAGAAACCTCAGTCCATATATGCCTTCGAGAGATCTACTAGAAAACGGGTCAAGATATAGTTGTCAATCGAACGCAACGCTCAATGTGCTAACAAGGTTGGATAAGCGAAGAACACTCTAACGGGTAATGTAATGATGTCAGACAAATCAAAACAATATCTGATGCTTCTTGGTAAAAAAACCTACTGTCACTAACCTGTTGAAAGATAACATAACATAACACAGATGTTATTTTTTTTAATTCAACTGGATGGCAAACGAGCAAGTGGGTCTCCAGATGGTAAGAGATCACCACCACCCATAAACATCTGCAACACCAGGGGTATTGCAGACGCGTTGCCAACCTAGAGGCCTAAGATGGGATACCTCAAGTGTCAGTAATTTCGCCGGCTGTCTTACTCTCCACGCCGAAACACAACAGTGCAAGCACTGATGTTTCAAAGCTCACCTATATTAATGTTCTTAGAAAATAAAACCTGTACTGTTCGTTCAGTATATTTAACTTGCTTCACCAAATTCTTCCATCATCTAACCAAATAATGCTTTAACAGAATTTTACTTTATTTACTTTTCGAATTTCACATTTATGCATTCAACTATAATTTACGGGGAGAAAATAGGCCCACTTACCCTAGGGAGATACGAGCCCACCTCAAAACATAGTTGGGAAACAGTAAATTATTCGGCTGTCTGGGGATCCGAAGAATAACAGAAGAACAAGTAGCGAGAACGTAATCGATTGTTTCCTGCCCGCCATAGGACAGTACAGTACAGATCAAATAAGAACAATACCTATCGAACTTTCAAATGTGTGCTTGAAATTGAATTAATTTTGTTAAAAGCTTTTTTTGATTTGTTCATACCGAGTAGTACGTACTTAGCAAGTTGCTGTTCATTAGCAATAATTACGTAAACATTCATTATACGTATTTAGTAGCTTTTTTACCTCAGTAGTAGGTATCAATTGTGGGTTTTAAAATAACCTCATCATAAAAAAAACATTTTTAATACAAGATTTTTTTGGTGAATGTACTTTTTGTTGACTGTACTTTCATTGTCACCTAAATGTTGATGTTATTAATCGTTGAAGAGTTCCGTCCTGCGCAGACGATCCTGGCTGGACTACCAGGATGTCACTACTAGATTATTGTATTGTCACGCGATTTACCTACATAAGTATTCCAAATTTCAAGTCAATCTGACTACTGGAAATTGGTCAAATTTAACTTACAAGATTTGATTACAGACAGACAGACAGACAACGGGACAGGTGAATCTAAATAAAAGCTTGTGATTAGTGGGTAATTTTTAGAACTAAATTTTGTAAAATAATAATTTTAATAGGTTTAAGTTTTTTGCTGGCTATACTTTTTGTTGATTGCAACGTTATTTGTTTGTTAACATTTTAATGAAAAAACAAAGGGATGAAACAAGAATTAAAATTTTGTGATGAAACTGTTATCGCCAATCTCTTGCCACATTCAAGCATTTTAAGTAGGTACTTTGAAAGGTTCTACATTTTTATGTCGATGCTAGATAGTCGTGCGTAGAGATGGGTAAATCCGGATCTGAAGATTCAAAAGAGTCAGATCCTCAAGCGGATCCGAATCCCTTAATGACTCCTTTCAAATCTTATCGACTCCGGAGTTACTAACTCCGACCAAGTCCGGCCGGATCGAGCGGCTCGTGATCGCCGTCACACTCACTCGCTCCGCTTTCACTCTCGGCTCGGATCGGATCGGATCGGATCTTATTACGTTTGGTCGGGCGCTGAGTGAGCCGGTACCTACGTCGGTACTCGGACGGACTTCTCGTTCGGTTATGTTGGAAAGAAATGAGATAGAATTAAAACACAATATAATATGACCAGAGCGGGCGATGCATATTGAACACTGTTTTCAAGCTTCAAATAGTCAAACAGAAAACTAGTAGGTTCTTAAGTAGCTCATAGATCTTTAAAAAATACACAATTTAGAATTGTTCAACATTAAAAGGACGAAACGAATCGGTACTTCAGTTCAGTACCTTGACCTTGGTACCTACCGAACCAATACCGAACCGAGCCGGGCCGCATCGGCCATAGATAAATTAATAATCGCTCGAAAGAACCGGAGTCAATAAAGGAGTCGGATTCAATAAGCGGATTCGGTACCGACACCGGAGCTGGATCTAGTGAGTCAGATCACTTCGCGGAGTTGAGATTACCCATGTCTAGTCGTGCGCTTGCTAGCATGGAAATAATTCAAAGCTAAGGAAGATGAGGCCGTATTGCCTAACGTTTCTGATGCTCGTGAATCGCGATCGCGATCGTAAACAAATGACAGTTTTTTTTTGCGAATTTGATTGCGATGCGAGCGTCACAATAGTTAGGTAATATGGACAATAAGGTCTTCAGCCAAGCCTCAGCATAAGGAAGCTGCAAAAATGTCTATTCTTATTATGAAATTTAAAAAACAAGTTCTCTGAGCAGTCTTTCACGTCACAAGTGACTTACGTACGTCACTGTTTTATAAAATAAAATGAATAATTTTTCGTAAAAATAAATGTAAGAAATAATTTTAGCTACACCTGGGTAGATAAGTTTGCCACTAGACGACCACCATTAAAGGCTATCATCATGGGTGCTATGTTAAGGAGTGACCCTATGACGCTGTGCGATATGTACATTCAGCCTGAGGCGGCATTTGAGATTTTGTCAGGTCTTGGTGAAGAAGGATGCGTACAATTTCATGATGTAAGTAAACCTTTTAAATCCATTATCATTACAGCACGTGACAGACTGACGTATCTCGCAAATATTGTTCAAGTTACTGATAAGTATAGATAAGCAATTCAGCTTACAAAACAACCAAAAAATGTACACACACACAAATATTCTTTTCATCTCTCCTTTTCGGAAAGTTTAATTTTCATGGGTAGATTGGCTACAAATTGCGTTTTCATCTCTAGGGTGGAAAGTATTTTTTTTTTAAATTTAACGATTAGCCACGGAGTCGAAGATAAATTGAGTTACGTGAATGACACTTTTTATCACGTTTCGGCATGGCCATCTAGATGCACGTGACCAAGGAGCTTATATACAAAACTGGAGGTTGAACGCCCAACATCCGTTTGAAACAAGAAATTTGATCTTTATTACGTCACGAACATATTCCATCTCTTTCTTTAGTTAGGTTAAGAAAGAGATGGAAGTCATTCGTAAAAAGTGAAAGAAAGAGATGGAGTATATAAATAAGTCATAAAGGTTAAATTTCTTTTTTCGGCGTTCAACCACCAGTTTTGTATATAACCTCCTTGGTCGTGACCAACTCGATTTTTTTTATTGTCGGCCGTGGCAAGTGGCCAGTCGAAAAGGTACCGTTGGAGGTTGGATATAAGTAAATTCAATTTATTGTTATTCTAATTTTTTTTGCAGTATATTATTTTCCTCACAGTCGAAATGAAAAGTAGTGTCTAACTCGAGTGAAATTACCCATTTCCCCTCGAACTATCGGCGCTCTCACTTCGTTCGAGCGCCAGAAATATCTCGGGGCATATGGGTCACTTTCCACCCTTGGTTATCAATCTACTATTGTCTTCTTTACTCCCGCTATGAAGAGCATATGACTATAATTGACAATTTTTCAACTGACTTCAAAAAAAGGAGGAGGTTCTCAATTCATCTGTATGTTTTTTTTTGTATGTTGTTACGTTATACTCCGCGAATGGTGAACCGATTTTCAAAACTATTTTTTTGTTCAAAACAACACACTTCCAAGGTGGTCCCACTGTCATTAAATCAGGACCTGATGATGGAATCCTCTAGGGCATCATCAAATCAAGGGCAGGCAGCCTTCAAATTTGATTGTATCTGGTGTTTTGTGGCCGAATGGTTTTTAAATACAGGCCTGTTTTTGAGTTTATTTTTCAGATTTTCGTAATACTCAATTTTTGATGATGTGACCTAATAATGCCAGATACCTAATACGGTATTTGACAACTCCTGATTTTGCCATATCTTAATATTATTATCAAAATATAGATAAACAGATAGTGTTTAGCGAAGAGAAAATTTAAATCGGTTGAAAATTGGATTTATAGTGATTTTTTCAAAAATCTATATACCTGTCTCATTCTCAAACGCTTTTCTCTATGCAGCAAGTATGGCGGTACTGGCGTGTGACGTCACATGCCAGTATGTCTTTCTCCGTCTAATCTTGAATTTCAAACCTTTATAACTTTATTTGTAAAGGTAGCTTAAAAATTGTTTTTCTATTCGATAACAGGTATTGTGTAGTTTTAATTTATAAAACATGTACAAAATAGTCAAATACCGTATTATAAGTACATAATTAATTGTACATGTTTTTCAGATGAATGAAGGTGTCCAGGCATTTCAGAGGAAGTTTGTGCCAGAGGTATGCCGATATGCAGAAATGGAGAGAAAACTCCACTACATGGAGGAGGAGATGACTAAGGACAATATTTATGTACCACCTCTACTGTCTGAACCCAAAGCTTTGGAGCCTACAGAAACGCGAGCATACGAGGTATTTTCCTATGTCACATGCACATAATTATACGATTTGCGCCTGCCCTATTACAAAAACCTCCAAGTTCTTGCTATTTTCTTTTCTTATGGTTGTCTTAGGAAATAGTGCACTGAGTGGCAGGTTCTTATTGCGTATCTTTCTGTATTCGTCACTAATTCTTTATTTATCTTGTGTGGACGTGTAAACATAAAAAAGAAAATTCACCAAGCAAGTATACCCTTTCAATATAAATAAAAATAAAATAAATATCATGGGACACTTGACACCAATTGACCTAGTCCCAAACTAAGCAAAGCTTACTATGGAGTCTAGGCAACGGATAAACAAACTTAAATACATAAATTAAACATCCTACCCGAGAATAAACATTCGTATGAATACATACAAACATCTGCCCCAGCCGGAAATCAAACCCAGGACCTCAAGTTTCGTAGTCAGATTCTCTAACCACTTGGCCATCCGGCCGTCATACATACATGACATGATAGATTTATAACTGTATACCTAGTGCCATCCTCGAAGACGCGTGATTTTGTCAAAATCAGACATTAATGACATTCTAAAAAGAATCACGGCACGTGTCATCGAGAATGACTACCTAACCTATATGAGTAACTAACTATTGCCCGCGACTCCGTCGGCGAAGATTCTGCTTCATAAAACCATTTAAACTGAAGCGTAGCGAGGGCGGGTCGCTAGTCTAGTAATAAATATAACCTTTGTTACTCAGGGATAATGTAGCATTTTATTGGTGAAATAATTTTAAAAATCGGTCCAATAGTTTTGAGTTTATTCGTTACAGACATATCTTCCCTCTTTACAATATTATTTAATGTAAATAGTGTAGATAGTGTAGTGTATATAGTGTGTATTAAGTTCGTAATTGTATAATTAAAATTAAAACGTAAAGTCCAAAATTTCAATGTGTTTATTAACTATGAATAACCGATCCGGTCAAAAAAGATATGAATAGCGGAAAGACGTACACAGCGGAAAGAGTTGCCAATAACGCCAAAAAAAGAAAAAGACCAATAACGAATGTGACTAAAGTAAAAGTGCGAATAATACTAAAAACGAGAGATAAAAACAAAAACATAGCCCTAGGAAGACTTATTAAGAATGAGACAAGTTACAGACTTGAACTTAGGATGATAGAGAGTGACGAATACAGAATGAGACGAAATAAGAATTGAACGAAAAACGAATGAAACGAATTACTCTGATACCGTGCTAGTCCACTCCTTTGTTCTACAGTTCAATAATGTGGCCTTTTTCTCTACATTGACGTTTCTTTTTAGAGTGCAATTGAAAAATGGTCTAACGATATTATAGCAATATCCACCAACCAGAAAGAACTGGAGAAGAATTACTTGGGGATGACAGAGATGCATTACGTTTTGGAGCGCATCGGGCCTTTGCTCGGTACGGCAGATATCCGTTTACGAGCAGCAGGGTAATGTAACTCTTTACGCGTATTTAGTAAGTTTCTCTTGAAGTCGTCAGTCTAGATAGCTATCAACTTTCTAAATCTAGACTTGCCGTTAAACAGCGACGCTTACTACTGTGTCTCGGTGAGGGCACGAATGCTGTGTTTATTAGCTACGAGAAAAAACATTTTATTTTATGGCTAAGGGTTGGCAACGCTTCTTCTACGTACCCTACGATCGCTTATGTACTTAATTCTTCTGATTTTGCTTCGCAGAACTGATTATTCATGTGACTCGCTTGCTCATTTTTACACAGTTAGAAAAACACGTTTGTTGTCGTCATCTCATTCATGTACTGAATCCCAACAGAATCAAACCAAATACAGGAAGCAAGTGAAGATTTGATAACATTGAGTATTTACTTACTTGCTTTTTAATTAGGAAAACCGCAGACATTGAAAGCAGCGGCCGGCTCAAGGTCATCACGGGCTTGGTGAAGCGCCAGCGATCCTTCTCGTTCGAAATGATGTTATGGCGAATATCTCACGGAAATGTTTTCTATCGACAGACAAGCGTAGATAAAATACTTCATGATCCCGAGACAGTATGCTATGACTTTTTTATTTATGTAGTCACATTTGTCATTATACTAGTGGGAGGTACTTTTTTTGCTCTTCTGAAAAGTAGCATTTTTCAATCTGTGTCTTTATTCCACGAATGGTGCGAATTACTGTTTTTTTTTATCTAATTAGATCTCACGTAAAACAACTGCGTTAAAATTAAAATTCGGTGAAGTAAAATTCAACGACACAAGAGTCCAACTCGGGAACTTTCTTTTTTAGGGAGGTGTCGTTCGTAAAGTCGCTTTCCTAGTGGTGTGCCAGGGAGAGCAACTGAGCGCTCGAATGGAGAAAGTGTGCGCAGGTTTCCACTGTAACTTATACCACTGTCCGACGGCTCACAGTGAGCGGGTAACCCTTATGAGTAGACTGGCAGTCAACATCAAGGATCTAGATGCGGTAAAATAACACTTTCTTTATTTTGGGTTGTCATTTGCTAATTGTAATCTGACGTAATTTTTGTCTGAGAAATGAAAAAAAAGTTACCAAATTTTTCGTTATTTTGTCATTGTTAACACTTTTTTCGTTTTTTTCAAAGGTCTTGAGGACTACTCGGTTTCATCGCTGCAAAGCGCTACGCGCTGTGGGCAGACAGTGGCCGATGTGGATGATTCAAATTAAAAAAGCAAAAGCGATCTACCACACAATGAACCTATTCTCACTTGATATCACGAAGAAGTGTCTAATCGGTCAGTGCTGGGTACCGACAAGGGATTTGCAAAAAGTGCAAGGAATTTTGGATTCTGCTTCGGTGATTATGTCATGCTTTAATATTAAAGTGGAACTAAAGAGGAAGAACCATTTAATAATTTAAAAAAAAATGCGGGTCTCTAAGTAGCTGTTCTGATTTTATCAATTGACGTACTGACGTACGAAACCTTAAAAATCAATAAAAACTAAATCTATACCTACGCTTAAGTTATTATTTAGCGTTCATCAGTACGAAAATTTCATTCAGTGCTTATAACGCTAAAATTGCTTAAACCACTTCGAACGTTTGTATGCTTTTGCATGACATTAAAGGGCTCTTATACATAAAACCGGCCAAAAGCGTGTCGAACACGCCCAAAATAGGGTTCCGTAGCCATTACGAAAAAAATAAGTAATATTTTTCTAAGGATTTCGTATTTAATACGGAATCTTCCAAGTTTAGGTATATTGTATACCTTAGGCTGCTATTTACTCATAAACTACTAATAATTCTCAAGCAAACTTAGCCGTTATAGTTTTCCTTGAAAGTTTGATATACTTGCTACCATCCTGATTTTTTTTCAATTTTTTCCACCCGCCGGTTTATTTTAATGAAAATTTGCACTTTAAAGTTGAATATTTCGCAAACAAATCACTGAATCGGAAAATCGTCTTATCAAACACCTAATGGTTTTAAAAGACCTATCCAAAAATACTCCATACTATAGGGTTGGATGAGAAAAATAAACACCCCCTTTACGTGTATGGGAGGTACACTAAAAAATTTTTTTTAAAATTTTGATTGTACCTTTTTGTCGGCATAGTTTACTATATTCGTGCAAAACTACAGCTTTCTAGAATTGATAGTCCTTGAGCAAAGGCGCGGATGGACAGACAGACTGGCGAAACTATAAGGGTTCCGTTTTTGCCATTTTGGCTCCGGAACCCTAAAAACGATACGATATCGCGCCGTGTTACGACGCGTCATCGTTTCACGATGCAACACGTCGCATCACGTCGTGGCAATCTACGAAGGATTGCCCCGTGATTTTCCACGACACGACGTCGCATCCTGATATGTGATGGAATTTCGTAGTACGACGCGATATCGTATAGATATTATGTGTTAGAACTCTAAGCGGAATGCGGCACAAAATTATGCCTAAATATGTATTTTCAGCTTAAAGTGGAATCGTCTGTGCCATCGTTCTTGTCTAAGGTGGTGACTGACGCCGTCCCGCCGACGTACCATCGCACCAACAAGTTCACGAACGGATTTCAAGCGCTTATCAATGCCTATGGCGATTCCTGTTATCGAGAACTGAATCCAGGTTTATTACGATATTTAATTTCCGTACAATTTTACATCAGATTTTTAACCCTCGACGCAAAAAGGGGGGTGTTATAAGTTTGACCGCTATGTGTTTCTGTCTGTGGCATCGTAGCTCTTAAACAGGTGGACCGATTAGAATGCGTTTTTTTATATTTGAAATCAAGTTTTTTAGCGATGGTTCTTAGACATGTTTCATCTAAATCAGGTTAGCCGTTTTCGACGTATTGAACTTTGAAGTGATAGTCGGGGGTTTTACAACTTTTTGTTGGTTAGGATATTTGGTTCCTTTTTATCGCTTTGTGTTTTTTGGCGTGTTCTATGTAAAATGGCGTGTTATAACTACTTAATATTTTTTAAGGGAATGCTTTTAAATATCTGTCATGTGTAATGTGTTTTTTACTATTACAGGCCTTTACACGATAATAACGTTTCCATTCCTGTTCTCTCTCATGTTTGGAGACGTTGGCCACGGCTTTATTATGTTTCTGTTTGCTGCATGGATGTTGAAAAATGAGAAAAAATTCATGGCGGAGAATTCTAACAATGAGATATGGAACATTTTCTTTGGAGGTGACCGTTTTATTATTTAATTAATCTTTTCTGCTTGATTAATTGCTTCTCGTATGGGAGCGGCTCTCAAACTTTTTGGTGAGGGGACCCTTTTGGAAAATTAAAATTTGCCGGAGCCTTAACACTCAAAGCTTTAAAATAACCTTTTCATTTAATGATAGGTTGTACTATGCGAACTCGCGGCCTCGCGGAGGGTCAAGGGCTGCAATCACAAGATTTAGATAAATTTATAGAGTAAATTATTTGTAATCTTAATTGTATTTCTATTGCATTTATTACCAGGCGGCGGTTTATTGCAAAAGCATTATAGGATATGGATGCTTTAGATGTTGATTTGTTTTGATATTTTATTCTAAGTATTATTTATCACTTTCAGGTCGATACATAATTTTGCTGATGAGCCTGTTTAGTATTTACGCTGGTTTTATTTACAACGACTTATTCTCAAAGGGTGTGAAACTTAAAACTTCTGGCTGGTCCCATGTTTCTTATTCGGAGGAAGAACTCTTAGCAAGTCCAGTTTTAATGGTGGAGCCAAAGGATTATGGTTTAGTGTACCCTTTCGGCGTTGATCCAGCTTGGAAGGTAATGAGGCTTATGTCTCGGCCGCAACTTTGGGCGAAAACCATCGTGGCGCTTTACTTTCTAATACATTGCACATGCTGCACGCTAACCTTTGCGCGGTGAGCGTCTTGACCATGCAATGAATATAGTATTGCCTAGTCTCACTGCTAACAAGAGCTGGGGTAGAGCGCAGTCATATTATATTTGACGCTATGGATGTATAGTGTATCGACTGTATGTATTATGTAAATGTAGCAGTTTTAGCAAGTTGTCTATTTTTAATCAACCATTTTTATTGACTTATTCAAACTATGAATGTGGGCTCTTTTATTTTGAATGATCCTTTAGCTCAATATCAATAAAAGCGCCAACAGGAGCTTTACACTTTTTATTAAAGCTGTTGGTTCATGATTTTAATTTTTTTCATAAATATCTTGTTTTGTAGTTAGCGGAAAACAAGATTCTTTTCGAGAATTCTCTGAAAATGAAGTTGTCTATTATCATTGGTGTTATTCACATGATTTTCGGCCTAAGTCTGTCTCTGTTCAATCACATGTAAGTATAATATAATTAAGCTTGTTTTTCTTGTTTATTAAGAATAGTATATATTTTTGACTAACAATAGATACTTTTCTCTTAATTATTCCTAAACTGGAACAAATTGAAATAAAACCCCAATAATTATCTGTTCTTGGAGCGATGTGGCCCGCCTATTGCCACTTCTACTTGCATATTTTTCAAACAATACCGGCGACTTTATTTCTTCGGCAAATATACCAATAAGCCTAACGATATAAATATAATAAAATTCATGTGGTGGATTCCCCGATATGTTTGTTGATGAAATATGCTTGCTTACTTTGAATCATCGGTTTACTCATATTTATTTGTATTACACTCACCTAGTTTTACTTTTGCTTGTCAACTTATACTTCTTTGATGATCATATATTTTTCAGGTTTTTTAAAAAGCGATACTTGATTATTCTGGAGTTCATACCACAAATGCTGTTTTTGTGTTGTATTTTCTTATGGCTTGTTATTCTCGTGTTTATGAAATGGTTTCAATACGGAGGTGCAAAACGTAAGCGATTCACAATATTACTTTCTAACTTTATTAACACTAGGAGATGAAAGATTGCGTATTAATTATTATGGTATGTAATGTACAATCATTTTGCGTTTGAAAATTATAAGAATCCTCTCTAAAGAACTCCATAAAATAAAAACTATTTATAAATTGTCTCGAAGTTGGTGGAATGTGTTCAGAATCGTGCTGCGAGGAAAGTGTTGGTTGCAGCAGCCAACTTGAGTAAGTACGACACGGAAATGCTTATGGAAAATTTGCCCAGCTAGCTTCAAAAATGGCGTTGATAACGTTCAGGTTGGCTGATGTAACAAGAAACATTAAAAATTTAAGCGTGCGTATTTTTCTAAATAATATTTTGTTCTATCGGCCAATGTAAGGTATTGCAATGTACGAAACTTGTTTAAAAAAGTAAAATAAAAAACCTGAACACATGTGTATGAATACTTGTTAGTAGCGTTAAATTTTGTACAGTGTGGATAAAATAAGCTGATTGTGTTACTTGTATTTTTTTAATTGAGTTAATTTATACCCGTTTTACTTACAAACTTTATCTTATCTTACTTTACCTTTTGCAGCTGTGACTAAGGAGAGCGCTGGATGTGCCCCCTTGATTCTCATCATATTCATTGATATGTGCCTCTTCTCCACCACGAAGCCGGTGGCCGTAGAATGCGACGCATACATGTTTGAAGGGCAGCAGTCCGTCCAGAAGACTTTGGTATTCGTGGCTCTTGCGTCTGTACCCATTATGCTGTTTGGACCACCGATTTTTGTCAACCATAAAAACAAAAAAAATCGAGTTAAAGTAGTGGTATGAATAAAACTGATTTTACACATACTCAAAAAAATGTACTCATATTTCGTTGTCGACATAATATAAGTTTTGGTCTTGTGGTACAAATATTTCGTGGAAATGCGCGGAAATACAGGTTGTCTTTAAATTTGGAAGAATTAGGTTGTTAAAGTCCGTGTGGTATTTGGATTTTACTCGCGAAATTGTGAGATATTTATTTATTTTGTAATTTGGCAAATACAAATACCAAAACAACAATATGCAACTACCGCTTCGAATCAGAGTTCTCTTAATTCTATACACTTTCAATTTCTTATAGTAAAAAGGTTGATTTATTTCGACAACAGAAAAAAAATACCAGCGGTAGTTTCATTTACCCGATAAGATGAGATCGTGAAGATTTTTGAAAGCTTGCCAAACCTGCCATGTCTGCTATAAATTCGGGAAGCCATATATTTTTTTGTAATTATAGGGTGAATACAAAAGAGGTAGACAGGTACAGGTAGGTATAAAATAGCCATGGTCTACTAGCTCAATATGTGATCGCTTGAATTGGCCCTCGTTACAACTGTAGTGTATCTATGCTTGCAAATTGGCGGAGTCAGAAAAGAGTTAAATTTTCGGCTAAACAGAAAACTTGTTTAATTAATGAGACTAAAACAGTGTTCCGTATTCACTCTATTTGAGATCTCTAGATTATGCTCATGTTTCAACAAAAAAGTGGTATTTTAGGTCGAAACCTCGAACTTTCGGAAGTATCAAGCAAAATCTATAGAGAATGCGGCGGCAGTGGCCAAGAAGATGGAAGAGTTGGAGGAAAAAATGGACAAGCTATCGGAGTCCTTTGGTGACCTGATGATCCACCAAGCCGTGCACACCATTGAGTTTGTGCTCAGCACCATTTCTCACACAGCTTCATATTTACGACTCTGGGCGCTGTCGTTGGCACATGCACGTTAGTAATGTGCCTACTAATTAACATACCTCATTATCAATGGGGCGATTGCATTGAAATGATTAGGACTGGCGTTAGACACAGAATAAATCAAAAGCCATGCGCGTATCTTTTAATGAAGCCAGTGTTATTACTATTATTGTCTCCAAGAGAATACGAGTAATCTTTGAACAATCAATACAATCAGCAAAAATAGATCCGGAATACAAAATATGTTACATTTAATATGTCCATATGCTCAATGTTTCCAGTGTTGCAACTTTTAACGACGATGATAAGGAGAAGATCAAAGTGGTCACTCTTGTCACAGTACGCCGAGATTGTACACGGCTTTTGGTTTATTCTACATAATGTGTATTTTAGGGGCTGACATGATAATATTTAAAAGTCCATATTCATTAAATCACATAGTAACAAGGTTCTAGGTGGCATACACTCTCGTTTTAAATTGTGTAAATCTCGCGTTGTCACTCATCATCACGTTGTATACTTTAATTATTGTAAGCGAAAAGATAATTAGTCCAATGTATAAATACAAAGCAGTGAGATGGAATTACCACAAGTGTACTTATTTGCGAATTTTGTCTATTCCAGAATTATCTGAAATGCTTTGGATGATGGTATTTTCAAAAATGGCTCTCCAGGATGCTTCTATGGCCGGGGGACCGAAAATAGTCGTCGTTTTTGCCATTTGGGCGATGTTTTCGTTGTCGATTTTAGTGTTGATGGAAGGACTGTCTGCGTTCCTCCATACACTACGTTTGCATTGGTAAGTAATAGATGTGGAATAGATAAGTGTTCTGACAAAAATAACAGTAAATACGGCTCTATAAATTAGTCGCATACATTTATAAATAAGTGGAAAACTTTTCTCACCTGTGTAGGTAGGTGGAACAAAAAATGTTGCGTTCGAAAAAAATAAACGGATTCGCGACAGCGAAAATACAAATAAATAATCGTTTCTGGTAAGACATTACCAGAAACAATTAATGCTTGTGAATCGAGATGATTGATTTATACAAAAAAACATTGTTGTTTTTTTGACTTATTGCAGGGTAGAGTTTATGAGCAAGTTTTACGGAGGCTGTGGATATGTATTTCGTCCGTTTTGTTTCCGTGCTATGCTGAAGGAGCAAGTTAAAGAGAAAATGGAAATTTGCCCAAGTTCTAAGCGAAACCAAGGTCGTTAAGCGCATTTCATAGTTTTAATGCTTAGTAAGGTTCGTTATGTTACTATAATTTTATTTTATTTTTATTTTAGTTTTAATGCTTAAGCGATTGGGTCTGTTATGAATAGTCTTAAGTTCAGTACTTCCAGTGGTCTTCAGGTGATGATATTTTGGCTGACTTTGACCTGCGTCATAGGGCTATATGTAGGTATTTTCTTGAAGGTACGTTTAAACCAAATGACAGACCGAACAGACATATATTTTATAATTCTGAATAATTCTATACAAATACTAACAAAACGTGCGTATAATAAGATAAAGTAAGAATTAAAAAATAAAAGAAGTAAAATTGTGGGCTTCTGCAGCAAAAAAAGCTAAACCGAAACAAATGAAGACCATTCTTTCGTTGCGGGGTGTATATGGCTGTGTTGTCTATGGTTATATATTTTACATTGTTCTGGCTCTACATATACTACGAAGTTTGAATTCGAACCTCGTATCTTGCCATTCCGCTGACGCTTTAATACGAGAGTGAGAGGGACAGTAGATACGAACTTAGAATTTCGTAGTAGCCCCCCTGGTCCAAATGAGAAATGTAGTATTACCTTTTTCACCACAATAACATTCGATAATGCTTATATTGCTGTTTCGGCTGCTTTTTGGCCTAAATGTACCTTTGTGTATGCACTAATTTAGTGTGTTCAGTGCGTTCGGTAGTCGGCGGAGGACAAGATAGTTTCAATCTGTCATCCATCATATATCGTATTTGTAAGACGTGGCTGTTAGGAGTGTAGGTGTATAAGGTGAGTACCTAAGCATCTAAGTAAAATAATGACAGACCTTTTAGTTATTGTTATGTTAATGTTATGCGAGCAAACTTGGAATTAAGTGTTATGTTTTTATTTAATTTAGAATTTATTTTAATTAAATGGCTTTTATGCAGTTATTTACGTAATTTTTCTCTTTATATCTTGTTTCGCGGAACCACAATATTGGATGGCGTAGCATCTTTTCATATTGTAATAGACAATGGACAGACTTGGACAGAGAATAATCTCAAACGATTTGCAAAACAGATTCTTTCTTTTATTCCTCTGAATTCATTGTTTTATACTTATATTAAGTATTATGATTAATGTAGATAAATTTCTGAGCTTTTGTTTCTTTGAGTTCCCTTTTTAAAATAGATAATATTAATTATCACAAAGATAAATTATTATCACTTTGAAATAATGCCGCGCTCAGCAACGTCGACTATTTAATTGTGGTTAAAAATTTGACCAATGACAGGGTAAATCGTTAGTAACTGGCCACTTTACTTCCTAGCTTGCTTTATGTTTATTGTGATCACTTGTAAAGAGATATCGACCATAATTATTATTGTTTTAGGGGAAGCAGTGAATGTTGAAAATAATTAACATGTGTTTATTAGAGGACGATATTATTTATTAACTTAAAATATTTAATTATTTTATTGGAAATTACGTTTAACCTAACCTTAACCTAGATGGGAAGCAGTTATTTTAGGATATATTCTAAATTATTTCATAGATCTTGCTATACTACGCTAGCATCACTGGAGGGATTTGGAACTGTTATTTACCGCAGGAAAATTTTGCAAGTATCCCCCTATATAAGAGATTGTTTTCCTTCCCTTTATGGAGTACATAGTATGACATCTTTCCGAGAACGACTGAGAGGCTACCGAAACCCCACAGAAACAATAGGTGCTTATTGTGCGGTTTGGTTTCAGCGCACTAACTATTGACATAATATCCCACTACATATCGTGATATCCTACAATACAGTGTCAGCGTGTGTTAGAATTTTGTCTACATACTGGATAGAAACACAACCACCAATTTTTTTACATAAAACTGACCGTGATTGACCCCTATCTCACCTGATGATAAGTGTAGATGAGGCCAAAGGTGTATCTCACTGGTCATTAACAGCCTATTCACTCTAGCCTTGAAGAGCCCTAGATTGTATTTATCCGGAAATACAGACGACGGGTGCGAGTTCCATTCCATAGCAGTTCGAATAATGAAAGATGAAGCAAACCGCTTCGTGCTGGCTAACGGAACACTAACTAAACAAGGGTGAAGACGCTCCCCCCGTCTGGAAGTCCGTTGGCAAAATGGACATGGAGGAATAAGATCATGTAAGGAAATGTAGCCATGTAGCCATTCACGGAAATCACCTTACTACGGCTACTCGACGATGATTAGCTGCGCAAAAATTAGCGTGGTACAAATGGTTGAATTGTTTTTTATTTTATTTATGGTATTCGCGTCGGTATGGCGGGCTGTAAGTCTCACCGGAGAAGTATGGCATTACGCTACCGCCTACTTCTTTTTTTATCGACTATCGGAAAATACAAGCATTTTTGTGGAATAACGATTTATTTATCCGACACGTTCGATTAACGCCCACGCGATTGGGCCGCCGGTACCAGCGCTATGACCATCATTTTCTTTTTTGTCATTCCGTAATTAGACCCCTGAAGAACCGCCATAAGTACACAAATGAGCTAATATTTTGTGTCACCATCTCCCTGTCTACTATTGGCTCTGTGCACGACATCAGCGCCACCTAGCGTCGGCAACTTTGTAGGCTCTGACGTTTTGAAATTTCATCGCGTCTTTGTGACAAAAATCAAAAATATCACGTATTAATTTATACTACAAAATTACTGTGATATAGTGATTTTTGGGTGGACAAAGGGTTGGGATTTAATTTTTGGTCATTACAATTAATAATAATAATAATAATAAATATCACGCACAATTCACACCAATTGACCTAGTCCCAAAGTAAGGTTAGCAAAGCTTGTGTTATGGGTAATAAGCAACGGATAAATATAGTTATATAGATAGAGACCCGAGAACAAACATTCGTATTTTTCATACAAATATCTGCCCCGACGGAATCGAACCCGGGACCTCAAGCTTCGTAGTCAGGTTCTCCAACCACTAGGCCATGTGATCGTCTATAATTAAACGGGGTTTTATTTTGGTTATGTCAGGTTTTGATTACTTCATGTTTAGTCGTACTTTTACTGTAAAACAAAAAGATAAAGCTACTTTAATGCTTTCTTTAATTAATAGTAAACTTATATAATTGTTCTTCTATCGCTAGTAATAATTTAAATATGGTTTTCAAATCTTTTTGAAGACCGGGTTTGTGAGTATCACTCAAATAAAATTTCAACCACAAACCGTTTCAAAAGGAAAATTGTTGATATGTGCTGGACATGTCCGGGATGAAGAGGAATTAAGAACAAAACAGGGACTGTGTTCAATAATTCAAGCTCGCATCATAAAACAAACATCTATAACTAAAATAAGGTAGTTAAGTCTAAACAAATTGCTTTGTTAATGACAGATCTATACTCGTATGACAGATGACATAGCCTACATTATTATTACTTTTGGCCACTATGAGCGCTGCGATATATTTTATTACCCCCACCTAGTACTTCCACCCAGCGAATATATAACGCTGGAATTTTACAGAACAAGTCAAAGTGTCATCGCATTTCTTGACAAGGGAATTCAATATAACCCTGTGAGAAAGTTTTACGGTGGATTCATCGGGAATAAAATGATTTGAAACCTACCAAGTAAATAATTAAGTAAATGAAATTACAAAATGTTTTTTTATATATTTATTCATATGCCTGCCGATTTAGCCAATTATCGGGTATTTTGAGTGCGATTCCATTGAACAATTTTCTTGGAGTTGAGGCACTTAATATCCCAGATACATCGTTTTTACTTGACGACAACTTTTTTGCTGCTGCGCGACACGGAGGACGCACCGCTCTTGACAGAGGCGGCGGCTCCGGCGGCGGCTCCCGCGGGCTCCTCCGCGGGCTCTTCCTCCGCCATCGCAGGAGGCGCCGTCACGGACTCGTTGCCGAACTGCTCCTCGCGCGGAAGGTAAATGCCGAAACGATCCTGGGTGAATGATTTGGAATTTGAATTATTTATCAGCTTGGCTATATGTGTAAGCCTGCGAACAAGTATAAGCGCAAAAAACGGTGAGCGATGAAGTAAATAAATAAACAGTGAAGTAAAATAAATTCATAAAAAAGCTCTATGTTCAGTCGAGAGTATAAATATATGTAACTATCTGGCAACCTTACGCTTACTGGCATAAAGGTGTATTGATATTTTTGTCATCTCGGTAACGTACGTTTTATTTATGACCTTCACTGAAGATGCAAAACTCCTCAAAGGTTCGCAAAATTGCAATATACATATAATATATCAAAGAAGATATGTAAAAGTGATCACTAGATAACATAAAAAATGTAGCATTAAAGTTTTAAATGATCGCCATAATTAATTTAACCACATTTTAAAGTGGTAAAAATATTCACTAGTTATTTCGGAGAATACTATTGAGATGAGTCCTTAACGAGATTGCTATCTTGGCATCAGGGCAGCATACCTATATACCCTGTGGATCTCCGGAATGCCGTTGTTACCAAGAATGCTTTGTGACAAAAAATGTACTCAAGTAGATCCTAAGGTCCACAAAGTCTAAAGAATCTTAGTTAACAACTATTCGAAATAAACCATGCCTTAGGAGCTAATGCATACCTACAGTATTTCTAGGGTTTCATACTCAAATCACGAGGCTTTCTCTTTGACATACCTAGCCGGTTTTCATAGAATATGTGATAATTTTGCCGATGAAGTACTGATCCTTAATATAATATTACAAATTATGTAAATTTAAGTTTGTTTGTTCGACTTTCACGTCTTAACTACCGAACCGATTACCACAGAATTTTGTATTCACCATATTTTCGAAGATTAGAATAAATAAAAGGAATAAGTTTAATTCCGAAAAAAATAGTTGTTCTTGAAAGTGTGCGATAAACGAATTCTTCGCGATAGACGGCAATAGCTATTATTATTTATTAATATAATGAAGAGGTAAACTTCATGTATTTCTTTATTTGTATGGAGGGAGGTAATCTCCGAAACTCCATAACCGGTTAAAAAAATTGGTGTATTTTCAGTTTCGATTCCCAGAACGTCACATCCACTTGTAAGAATTCGTATGAATTAACCAAACTAGTCTAGAAGTAATACTGGGAATATCTAAACTAAAGAAAAATTCTACTAATAGAAAGCTGCGCTGAGAGAAAGCTAACAGAGAGCTATCATTGAACAACTAGGCTAGTTTTTATCCCGCAAAAGTGGGAAGTTAGATGAAGTTAGCTATAGTAAGAAATAAATCACTACTAAGTGGTAGTTGGGTCAGCGAAACAATTTAGGAAATACTCAAATAGTTATACTATAAAAACCATAACCGCGGCGACAATACAACACCCACTTAGGTTTTTTTTACCCGACTGCCCGAAGGAGGGTTATTTTACTGTTTGCACCTTCACTTCGGGAACCTATTGTATCCAAAGCGACCTTACCATCGGGAACCTATTGTATGCAAAGCGACCTTACCTTCGGGAACCTATTGTATCTAAAGCGACCTTACCTTCGAGAACCTATTTGTATTCAAAGCGACCTTACTTTCGGGAACCTATTGTATCTAAAGCGACCTTACCTTCGGGAACATCTTGTATCCAAAGAGACCTTACCTTCGGGAACCTATTGTATCCAAATTGAGGATGACACTTGCACGGGCGCGGCGGGGGCTTCTTGTAACTCTCGTGCGAAGAGATTTCGCTTTTTGGTGTCGGCGGTGTTTCGTAACCTGTGGTTTATTTTAATTAGTTTTAAAAAGTAATTACAGTATGTAGTCATAAAGACATCGACATGGCAAGAGTAACAAAAATATGTATACAGGACCTAAATATTAAGCCAATAAAGTCGTGTATACAAATTTTCCTAACTTTGGCAGTATCAATCTTTTTGTACTTAACTGTACCTCAGGGTTTCAGTAAAAATAAAATAAAAAAAACTTCATTTAACAACTTAAGATTGGCTTCTTAATATTTACATGTATTCTTTTGAATTCAAAAATAGAGGAATACCAACTCCTGAGTGGCAAAACTAAAATTGCCACATTATTGCAACTACATCAGGAAGTCTTTTCTTTACAAAATAAAACCTAAAATATACAGCCGCATTATTTATTTTATTTCTATGATTATATACAACTACCTGACCATTACCCGCGGCTTCATATGCGTAAATAATCAGGTCTAGCAATTGAATTCGTAGTAATTCCCATGGGAATTGCCAAAAAATATATCGTGTATTTCCAGGCCACGTCGCGCCAAATTTAATGTCCCTAGTCCTAGCGGCTGTAATATTAATATGCTAAGGTTACATTAGAAAAGTTTTCTTAATTTTTTTCCTTCTCAATGCAACTATTAACTAACTTAAAAAGATGGATGAAATTGGTTAAGTCGTTCTTAGGTTATGGGATGAACAAGATAAATAACAATTTTTATTTTTTTATTGTAAGTCTGCTAACCATAACAGTTTTAAAGTATACTCGGGTTAATAGCGATCGACGGTGTAATTTTCAATTTCATTGCACCCTCTCCGTGTAGCTAAGAGTTATTGAAAAGTTAGAGATTTTCTCTCATGCTATTATTACAGAGGTTGAAGCTGCGGAACTGAGTTATAAAGTAAAATATTTCCTTATTCATAACGTATATAGAAGGCTGGAGCCATACCACACACACACACATACACAACATACAACACACGTTAACATATGGCTTCTTCATGATTATGATTCATATCCATATTTAGGAATTCAAGTTAATCTTGTGTCTTCAAACAAGCAATTCTTGTGTATTTATTTGCATCTTATATTCTTAAGCGGACAATTCTAGTACATTTATTCAACAGCTTAAACGACTCCGACGAAATTTGCTCTTTTTATTTACCTATTTTTTCATTTACCTACCTAAGTGTTGCCAGTGATGACATATGGATTCGAGACGTGGTGCTTCACTATAGGTCTTATAACAAGCTCAAAGTTGTTCAGCGAGCTATATGCGGGGAGAGCTAAAGCATGCTTGGGGTTTCTCTATGGGATCGAATCAGAAATGAGGCATACTTAGAAGAACAAGGGTCACCGACATAGTCAAGCGAATTAGCTCGTTGAAGTGGCAATGGGCAGGACATATAGCACGGAGAACAGATGGCCGTTCGGGCCGAAAAATTCTCGAGTGGAGATCGCGAATTGGCAATGGTCTGCCTCTAATTAGTTCCTGCTTTGCAATTCTTGTCTACCTCAAACGTGGGCACATAGCGCTTAACTAATCCGCGCAATTTGGGCCGACTCCTCAACTGCCATACCCAATATTGCATTTTCTTCATACGGCTTTTCTGAACATTAAGGGGCTGTTTCACCATCCATTGATTAGCGTTAACCGACGGTTAAATGTGATGCCGTCTCCGTCTATTCGAACAAAGCAAATAGAGACGGCATCACACCTAACCGCCAGTTAACACTAATCAATGTATGGTGAAACAGCCCCTAAGTCTCAATGTATGTATACTCGTGTCAAAATTTGTTACGTTTTACTACAAACTCGGAAAACATACACAAACTAGTCATGAAGTAGGTAGTCAAAATAAAAGCCTACTAATGCTAAGCCGACTGCTGGATAAAATTAAATATACCTACCTAGTGTTTAATTTTTTTCCTGCAAGAGGAGTTAAAAAAACAAGTTAAAATTGCACTAACATAATGTACTTCGCATTGACAATATTAAAAAAGGACGTTGTTTCAGAACAATCAGTGAATTAAACTCAAGGATCTGCTGCTCGTAACACAATAAAATAGTATATATCAGTAGGTACATAACTTTATCCGACATTGCCACTAGCACCAGCTTCAGACAGTTTTGAATTAATAATTCCCACGCATTACTCGTAAGTATACTAGGATCAGTTATTTATTAGTTTAATGTCTAAATGCATTTTTTGACAAGTATGTCGAATTCGGACCATAGACTAGCGATAATATAGTTTATAAGAACAAAATACGTTTTTGTATTGGATCAAAATGTAGAAAACTAAATCAACGAGTAAAATCCAAATTGTTTTTTGTTAGGCTACAGTAAATAAGTACATAATTTAATGAAGTATCTTAAGGTTTATATACAACTTGCACAATAAACTTTACGTCAACTTTTCTATGACTTGTTAACATTGTACAGTCGAGTTCATAAACTTGTGAGCAAAAATTTGATCAAAAATATCTGAACACGACTCAATTGTTAACGGCGTAAAGCGTGATCAGATATTTTTGAACTAATTTTTGCTCACAAGTTTATGAACTCGACTGTACCTACTGTCTTACCTTTGAAGTTTTTTTGGCGTCTTAAAGTTCTCTTCAGTTTCTTCCTCATCCTTTTTTCCCAAGCAATTTCAGCAGCTGTCAATAAATATTGATACATTGTATATATTTACAATTAGGTACCATCAGCCAAATAAGTGGTCTATCAATTTTTAATAAAGTTCCTATCAAATGATTATGTCGCTAAAGTCGAACGTTTAAGTTGACAGACACGTCTATAGGCATTATTGTTTTATGACGTGCAAACGATTATCAACTTTAGCGTGATAGACCACATATTTGGCTGATGGTACATAAAGAATATTTATGTAATGGTTGGACGGATCAAAAAGATACTAGTATAAAATATGAAACAGGATTGTAATAATAAATAACGTGTCATAAAAGTGCTTGTACCTATTCTTTCTTTCTCTGTAATAATCATCTCGAACATGTTATAGGCACCGAAGAACAGCTCAGCAATGTCTGTCTTGATAACTTCGACAGGTATCTCCATGGCCTCTTCCACGGCCTTCATTACTTCCACGTACGCCGTGTCGTATCGCAAAGCTAGATCGTCTACCCGACTGTATATAGCCTTGTCTACTGTATTAGAGACGACTACGAACATGACCTCAGACAGCGTCGGATCAGGAGTTTTAACAGGCTCTAGTGAAAACAATACAAATTAATTACAGTGTCGTCTTATTGAATAAGTAGTACATTTATATCTCATGCAGTCAGTACTAGAATGGATATTGGGTTTCTTTGTATTTCGATTTTTTAGGAAAAGTGGTGTGATGAGTTAACAATCTAGATCTGTCTTTTTATCGAAAAAAGCTTTAAAAAATAACCAATTTTCATTGTTACTCGTCGTTACTCATTTCATCAAAGTATTTTTCAATATTTAATAAAGGTCTAAATTGTGTGGTCATTTCTATTGCTAAATAAACAAGTATAGTTAAGGTTATTTAAAAAATTAAAAGACTACTATGTAGGGCGGTTTTAACATTTTTCTAATAATATTTTGTTTATTTTATTACCTGGAGTAGGCAACGTCGTTTCTGAAGTTATAATGGAAATGAAAGACGATGATAGGGTGTTCGGAGTCGAAAGTATAGGGGTGGGAACATTCCATGGTTCAGGTGGGTAATGTTTGGTGATAATATTTTTTAAATCATTTTTCAGCTCTTCATCTTCATAGTAAAATGGGGGCATATTATCCTACAAAGACAAGTATTAATAAATTTTGTGGATGAGTGTACGTTGAGCTCAAATACACGACTGTATTGCCAGGGTTTATAACCACTTCTGCACTTCCACTTCGACTTCTGCTGCTGAATGGTGACTGGACAAAATCTTTTTGCCGTGATATTGTCACAAGCTGTTTTTAATTTGTTAGTTAAGTTGGTGAGTAAGTAGGTCAAACTAGAGAAACTATCTAATATTCTAATGGACTTTAAATTACCTTATTTTCATATAAAATATAATAAATTACAATCTTAAAAATCCGATAGTCAACGAAAAGAAGATGGCAGTAATGAAGGTTAAACAAATGAATATTATAAATTACTTTTGTATAAGGTCCTGTGGTTGGTATTCCGAGCCGCTTTCTTATTTCTTCGTCTAGAGGCGGAAATGGTTGCGTGAAGTGTAGAGCGGATGCTTTCAGAATTTCTCTTCGTTTTGAACAGTTCACTATTTTAGCAATAAATATTTCCAACATTGCTATTATCTGGAAGCAAATGTTTATTTAAGTATTGGCCATTGCAAAATGTAATTGGAGAAGAAAATGTGGTTTTAAAGACTTTAGATAAGTTTATTGGACATTTTGCAACGATCGCAGAGCAAGCCTTTCGAGACTCATCGCTTGAGTAACGAGTCTCGTGCTTACAATAAAACGTGTTTCAAAGCTATACATACAATACGCCATATTATAAGATGTCTCAATGATCTTGAATGTAGACTTATTTTCTAACCGCATTGCCTCTGATTTCGTCTATTGTAATCAACCGAGGATAATTTAGAACTGTTTATGAATATACTAAGTGAATGCTTATACTATTCCAAGCTGTCGATTTTCGATATCATCGAGAACTATCTTGATTGCAAGATTCTATAACTTCTTATGTTCTCAAGGAAGGCGTTATTGGGGTATCCAAAGTCTCAGTGCTCCACGCAGCCTAATCCTCAGTATAGATATGAAAGCAAGATCGTGCAAATTGCTCGATTGACCACTATAAGCACGTTCGCTGTATGACCTTTCAATGTAAGGAAACTTACACGGTTTTTCTTACAGGCCTAAACTGGGCTTTACGGTAAAATGGAATAACCTCAGGGTGTTGTGTAAGGTACGCTTCCTGCTCCAGCTGGATGGTCATACCCAAACGTGAGACGCACTCGCGTTGACACGGCGTCAACGCTGTCCAGTCCATTTCCAAAATGCCTTTCGCAGACAAAATGTCGTTACGCTGGCCCTGCATAAGTCGTCGGAGAGGCATGCTGGTGGTTTAAAAAGCAATTAGTTATTATATTCAATTTCCAGTTTTGTTTGGTAAGATATCACAAAAAATATGACGTTTGTGTCAAATTTGATTACACTGACACAATAAACGCAACGTGACGTGATCAAATTTTAAAGATTTAAAATTTCAATTTCACACTATTGGTCATCGTTCATCTACCATTACCTCTCATATTTTGTTATCTAGTTTTTTTTAACCATACAACGGCATAATAATATATGGACTGAGCCATATTAAAAAAAAAAACAACAACATCCATGCCTTCCCGAAAAAAAAACTAATATATCGCAAAAGTCTCGCAACGCATTGAGGCTACAAGGGATTAACTAACCTCATTCCTATGAAGTATTGTGTAAATATAAAAATCTACGCAAACAAAGTCGTGGGCAAAAGCTAGTGTATTATTATAATTGTCCAGCAGTAACTGACATAGAAACACTAATTTTGTGCCAATCACATGTAAAATTTTACCTTCTTCATCATAATTTGCTATCTGCATTTAGTCGCAACTTCGCAGCTGAACAACCGGAATCATTGAGTCAAAGGGTCAAAGCGGGCATCCACATTATGAACTCTTTATTTTATTTGAACACTCAAAAGTTTTGAGAGAACTCCAAAATTTCGCTGTTTGCTCTAGGTTGTTATATGCCACAACACCGTCAGGTACAGTAAACAATATGAAGTGAAGTGCGAACGAGGTCGGAAATGCAGTATCATGTACTTAATTAAGTAAAACGTGACGAAACGATTGACGACCTGTAGATCGGCTGTCAATATTTTCAATCAAGATCAAATTTAATTATGAATTCACTTGAAAGAAATGGGAGTACCGCGAAAATATGTAGAACGCTTTATTAATCCATACTAATATTATAAATTAATGCTAAAGTGTGTGTGTTTGTCCATCTTTCACGTCAAAACGGAGCGACGGATCGACGTGATTTTTGGCGTAGATATAGTTTTTGGGCCCGAGTGACATAGGCTACTTTTTATCCCGGAAAATGCACAGTTCCCGAGGGAACAGCGCGATAACCGAATTCCACGTTGGCGAAGCCGAGGGCAAGAGCTAGTTTTATATAAAGGCGAACATACAATAAAAATGCAAATTATTTTTAATACACCCCTTAAAACTATTTAGTTTACGTTTGGGCCAGCTATTGTACAAGATCCACAATAAATTAATGACACATTTAATTAAACTCCATTATTCATTTTGTAACGTAATGATGTCCGTATAAAACTAATAACGCTTTTAAATTCAAGCAGGAGTGCTCCCCTAACTTTCGTCCAAAACATTTGAATAATTAAAAATACCTAATAATAGCCTGGCAAATAAGGCAAATCTTGTAATGTTATGCATATTTCACAAACTAATTTGGTTCGTCGTGTCGATCCAATTATCGTAGCCCAGGCATACGCTCCCTTTCCCCCCGGTAATAATTTCAATATTCACCCTTGGGTCATTTTAAGTTGAATATAAATTATTTTTATACATACTTACAGGTATTTTTTATTATCTGTCAGCTATGTTTCATAATTGATATCCTAACCTAACCAACAAAAAGTTGGAAAACCTCCGACATTGTCACTTCAAAATTCAATATCCCAAAAATGGCTCAACTGATTTTGATAAAACATGTTTAAGAACCATCGCTAAAAAACCTGCTTTCAAATAATATAAAAACCGCATTCAAATCGGTTCACCCGTTTAAGAGTTACGGTGCCACAGACAGACACACAGACACACATATTTTACATTTTGGACTACTCTCCTGAAAAGTCGTTATTAGACGGTTACGTTAATGAATATTACAGGTGATGTATATTCTATTGAAAGTAAAACAGAAGTAGAGTTATATCAATTAAAAGATTACGCTTAGGTAAAGAAACAAAATAAGGATGAACGTCAAGACGCTTGCAAAATAAAGCTACAACGTGAAAGGCAGTTAAGTAAAATGTTTTGTTAAAGTACCTACCTATTTTTGCGATCGGGACGGGACACGGGTGTTAGTAGTATCTAAGTGTAAAAAAGCTGAAAATAGTAAAAATAGACAATTCTCATCTCTTAAAAGCCGTGAACATAATTTCCACGCTTCACGGCAGGATTAGTGAGCAAGATGGTGGTAGCATCCGGGCGGACCTTGCACAAGGTTCATGAATGGTAAACTATGGTTCCCCTTGTTTACGCATATTTTTTATGTCTTAATTCTATTTTGCATAACCTGTTTACGCATAATAGTATTTATGTATATAAATATTTATATACATATTTATTTATATAAATATTTATATACATAAATACTTACATTTTATATGTTAACAGTTTACGCAGAATTCTCTTACGTATAACCAATGTAAGCCGAATGGGCGGGTCCATATTGGCTCATATATAATTTTTTTATTCGATTATTTATAACAATACCGCTTTGTAATCATAATCATCATTTCTCCGAAAACTGTTCGTTATATATTTTCAAAATATTTATTTTTATTATTGTTCACAATGATACATATTTCGATTTTTTATGTTATTTGGGAGAATTTATTTATTTAAAAACTTATTTCAATCATCGCAGTTCTCACCTATCCTAACCTAACCCACTTTTCTGGTAGGATTTCGATTCTGTGAGGGTCACAGTTCTAACCTAACCTAGCCCACTTTTCTGGAAGTATTTCGGTTCTGTGAGGGTCGCAGTTCTAACCTAATCCATTTTATGGCAGCATTTATATTTTGCAAAGGTCTCAATTCTAACCTAACTGGCTTCTCTGGCTTACTTTTTTTAGTTCCTTATTCTGAATTTACTTGCATTTATAAACCAATGTATGTTTTAAAATATATAATTATAATACCAAATGTTATTGCCTGAAATCGATATATTGAATAATGATTTATACGTAAATAGTAGTAATAAAGGTATTTATGTTGAATAACATTATGAATATAATAAATTCGGAGTTACAATGATTATTATCTAAAATAAAAATGTATGATGATCATTAGGATGTAAAATTGTATGAGATAAATTTTCGAAGTTTCAATAATCGAATTTGCAATTTTATATGATCTTTGGCGCACCCCGAATGGGCTTTACGCATAATTTGTGAATTCCGAATATTGTTTAGGCAGAACATTACTTACGCATAAATTAGTTACGCAGAAAGTTACTTTCGCATACTTAATGTAACTTTGCCTATGCCTAACTATAATTATTAAATAAAAGTTTTTTATTACCCAAGCTAATAATGCATACCTAATTCAATCTACTTCTCTGGAAAATAGTAACTAGTGGGAGCTAGTATGGTGTTCCCTTCTTTCACAGACAGAAATTTCGCAGAATTTCGAAATGTTTTTATTTGTAATAAGTTTTTATATCAACTAAATAATATAAGAATAAAGAATATTTGATTTGTTATTCTATGAAATTAATACCTAAATAAAGAATTTTATTTTTAACAAAAATCAATGATACAAATTTCTTCAAAGTAAGTGTTCCATGTATTGATGTTGGATATGTAAAACCTCTATCAATTCAAGACTTTCAAGTCATAGTTTCTTCTAATGATCTGTCGTCCTATCTGACTCATTTAAAATGCGAGCCGATCGTACAAGTCCTAATTAAACCAGATTTACAAACCTCAAACCTCAAGGTTACCACGATTTCGTTAATAACATACCTAGGTAAGATACACAATACAAATAACAAAAAGATGTATCTGTCGAGAAACCCGAAACAAAGTTTTAATTTTAAACAACTTCTTAGGATAGCAATAAGGATGAAGTAAGAAGCCTTCTAATTACCCTTATTATTTCTACGAGAAGGTCTAAGTTGGGACTTAATTGGAAGAAATGCAGCGTCGAAAACTTTAAGGGGGTGTAATTTGAGATTGCACTCAGTCGCAATTAAAGTTTTGACTTGAAACCAACAAACTTCGCACAAAACATCAGGCTTCCAATTTATGAAGTGAAATCAATGCCGTTTTTACTTTGATGAAGCATGGTTCTAAAATATGACATTAAAATGAAGGCTGAACTTTCATTGACAAAAAAAAAATAGATAAAAATCTGTTAGCGGGCTTTACTTGCAATTGTCGCTCTACGCGAATGTTTTATGTTCCCCTAAAAATGTATGTATTTAATTTAGCTTATTCCCCGAGAGTTTACTATTATTATTACTACTTAGCCCAGATTAGTATTATAATTACTACTTAGACACTTTTCGCCTGCTGAGAAAAATATTGCTTGGCTCTATTTTCGAACTTAGAATGAAAATAATATTGTAGTTGAAATATAATAATCACTAGCCTTAACCCGCGGCTTCGCCCGCATTAGAAACAGCTTAATGCCATCTTAACTTAACTGTTGTAAAGTCGTATTATGCCCGTGCAATTTTAGAAATATACAATGACGATTAACAGTTCACTTACACGATGTCTTAAAGTTTGGCCTGAACACGCCTGAAAAAGGTTCCGGTAACAATTTGAAAGGACAACGTTCACTCGCACAACGCCATCTACTGATTGCAAATAAAGTTAACACGTCACGTCACCTTGAGAGCTGAGTTACATACGCCAGAGTTCGTGGAAAGTGCCCTCTATTCTTGTTTAAACTTAAAATATTATCCCAAGGGAACGTATTACCGGGATATCAAGTATCCCATGTCTCAATGCAGATCTTTGTTTATCTGTACACCAAGTTTCATGTAAATCCGTTCAGCCATTATTGCGTGATTCAGTAACAAACATGCAAACCTTCAAACATCCAAACATCTTCACAAACTTTCACATTTAGGTATAATATTAAGTAAGTAGGATAGGATAAGGGTGCATCCGTTATCATAAAATTATCATAGAAATTTTTCGATGTTCATTTATTTCGATTGTAGGTACCCAAGTGATTTTAATAATTAAAAATAGAAAGGTAAAATTCCTAGAAAAGTCAAATAATTATGATTATAACAAGTATAACTAGCCTCATTATATCACTCGTTTGAGTCTTGTTTGTGAAGGAGGTATAATTAATTAAATTTTCTAGACAATTCATAAAAGTATGTGCAAACTTGCCATACAACGAGGAAACGCAGCCAGCCTTATGGGCACCCTGCCCTATAGCAGCGACTTGGGTGATATTTGTAGATATCGATTTTTAGGATAGAGTAAGTTAGTTTTAGTTCTATTTTATTTATTTCTGTTAATTATTATTATATTATTTGTTTTTTTATAAATAAATTTGCCTAATAAACAACAAAAGACCAGCTTAGTTATCATAGAGTCGAACACGTGTCGTGCACGACGAAGGGCTACCCCTATAAGGAAAAAAAAACATGTTTCTTGCAAACGTATTGTGTTTAGTATTATTATTTGATGTTATAGCGGTCATAGTCTTTAAACTTCAAGGTTCTATCTATCAAGATTCAAAGAATGCTTACAACTCTGTGACAAACGGACACCGGCAGTACCCCTTTGGATACGGGATCCAAAAACTAAGTACTCTTTGGTCCATATACCTACGTACCTCTATCTAATAAACACCATGTACCTGCTTTTTGTTCTGATTCATAACATATCAAACTGGTGCAAGGCTTCTAGCAGGGCCTGTGAATAAAAAAATGATGCCATTGTTAAGAGTGAAAGTTTTTAGTAAAATATTTCTTTTAAACGTACAATAAAACCATAGCAGATTTATAAGTCACTTAAGTATGAATGAAATAAACTGATGATCCAGACCAGACCCGTAGATAAATTTAATATTTTTTTAACAGTGAAGGATTTTTTAAAACTTATTACAACTTTTTTCAAGCCTATTTATGTTACCGTTGACTAAAGGAGGAATTATATAAGTAAGTATACATGACCAAACCAATTGCACTGGACATTTTGTAGATAGTTGGCATTACTTAACTCAATTTCCTTCACAGACGATGGCGGAAGTAGGTTTGCAGATATGTCCTGCTCCTTGCACATTCATTTATGTATATTAAAGCTTTGTGCGGAATCTGGTTCACGGTAAATGTTACGGATAACTTTTTCAAGGTATTAATTCTAGATAGGTATTAGCTAAATCAATATCCGCAGTGTCAATGGATTCTCTAATCTTAGGGCTCGATATTGATTAGCTTCATAGGTAACTCCGTGCTATTCAAGCAGCGTTCAGCCTGGCAGCCGATTGATACCCTCACTATTTAACTGAGTCGGAATATCCACCTAGAAATGGTAATTTACTAAATTAGCTCTGTGCGCTTGTTTGTTTTTCTCGGTACGCTCAAAATTTCGTCTGCTGACATTGCTTTTGTCATTAGTCTACTAGCGCTATGATTCATTTTAATACTGCTTTTTCCCCTTAGGTATTTTTATGAGACTGGGAAGGAATATAAGCAATTAAGTGAGTCACCTGCCCTTAGACACCCGCAACGCTAGGCAGAGGCATTTACACAACATCGCTAATCTGATAATATGGTGCCTTTTTGCCCTTGTAGTTTCACTGGCTGTTTTATGCTCCACGCTGGAACACAACAATGGAAGCACAAATGTGTTTATATAGTAAATAAATACTATAGTCTGAGTTTCGTGGCATGCAGGACTATAAAACCAGGACATAAGCAACAGAAGTAGCAAGTAAGATGGTACCATCCTAAAAAAATATCATGCTAACCCCTATTTTCAGTCACGTGGATACAAAAGGTAGATATCATCTCAAGTCATCTGTACAGTTCAGTAGGGTCCGGTTCGTCCACAAGTCAAACAGTATTCCAGCGAGCGAGCACCAACGAAATTGAGCCAGAATCATTTATAAATGGGGGGATAACTGGGAGGCGGAGGGGAGGGGAAGGTGCGCCGCTGCATTTTGCATGAGTTGTCGGTCGCTAGATCTGGTATATTTCTCTCGGCGTACAGGTAAGCCATTTATTGTTTTTCATAATACTCTCTTTGTTCATTTATCTTGTAAACACAAGTTAGGTGTGTAATTTTGAAACCGAAAACAAAAGGCTCTGTTCCTATTTGGATAAAAAAGACTAACACAACTACAGATCAATATACCAGACCTACAGCTAAATATAAATATGAGGAAACCTTTAACTGCTTTTTTAAGTATTTTATGATGGTAAGTACTTTTGCTTGCTCACAGCAACATCATCAAGAGCTTAGTAGGCACTGATTGAAATTCACAGCAAATCAAATAACAAGCGCTATTGGGATACAATACGTATATAAAGTTGATAAACGATTCCTTGAATTATGCGTACAAGTGAGTCTGCCTCTCAGCCTCTCACTGTATGTATTTATATTACGTACTTAGGTAGGTTATCAGAAAATACTCTTAAAAGTACTTCAAGCAAAATATATAATACACGAATACTCTACGCGATCATTCGTAAGAAAAATTCGCCCACCTAATAAAGTTAAAAATGCTTAGAATGCTCTACACACAAATTAAACAGAATTTATTGGTGAACTAAAATAATTTCCTTGCTCACCCGCAAGTTAATAAAACATGCCTTGACAGTAAATAAATAAAAATCAAGGTAGTTTTGAAGGACGGTTAAAAAAATTATTAATAATTTGTGGGTAGTTTTGTTTTGTTTCATAAAACGTATGTGGGTACTTGGGGAGTTACAGTGACAAGTTAAAACGGTGGTTGTGGTTCGTTAGTCTAACAACTGGTAGCATGGTGTACGGTTGTGTCACTCTGAAGATGAGCTCTGGTTGAGTTCGAAACGCGTCAGTGTAGTGTGGTGGTGGTGATAGATGGGTTTGTGTGATTTGTGTGTGTTCTTACAGTGTGGAGGTGGAGGAACTGCATGAACACGCATATTTTGCATAAGCTTAGCTATCGTAAGGTCGCGGGTGAGCAAGGAAATTATTTTAGTTCATTGATATGGACCTCCGCAAAGTAACGCCTGATTCAATAAAAAAATTATTGGGTTTGCAGAAACTACCAGTTGCATTAAGATTTTTTGTTTGATTTATTATCAGAATAAGGGTGTGTAATGTTTGTCATAAGAACGATTTGCGAATTTTCATTTCTCATAACACAAATTTCAGAATTTCAATCTGTCGAAATATTGAGAACGTATAAAAACAATATGCATATAAACAAATTGCCGAATATCAAAGTACTGTATAATAGTCATGCAGCATACTTAATCAAAGTTCATAATAAATATTTTTTATACAAACATCTAGGATAAGGATCGAACAGTATAGAACACCTGGCAAAAATGCTCGCTTCGCACGCTCGCAAAAACATTTTTTTTTTTGCATTTAGCACGCATGATAAGTCTAATCATTATTCTAAATGTTGTAATAGGTTTTAATAATTATAATATGATTAACCGAATATTCAAAATGAAATTATTGAATATAAGCATTAAAGCAGTTGTTGTTACGTCCAATTAATGTTATGTTATTTAAAGCTTATGCTTGGTAATAATATGAAATCCGTTTTTATGCTAAATGAATATTATGATTATTGAACGTAGTAAAATTTAATTATGCTAAAAGTTTGTATGACTATTGAACGGCACCCTCAGAATAAAGTATCAATTTCAAGATCGTAGTTAGTCTGAGTCACAAGTTCAAGATCCTTAATATAAATGAAAATATAAGTTAGAGCTCACTGGCACAGACTACTTAGAGATTACTACGTTGATTTGAGACCCACTTAAGATCGAATGTCTGTCATTTTGTATGACAATTCAAAGGATTTTTTTCACGAAATGGGTCCCAAATTAACGCCCGTGGCCGTATCTCACTGGATTCGGAATAAGGCCTAGAAAAGTTTACACCACGCAAAAGTCGTAAAAGTTCTTTACAAATTAAGGTCCAAAAGTTTACTACAGTTTTTTGTCTATAAATCAAAAGTGGTTTAAAATTAAAAAAGGTTCTCAAAGATTTAAGAAATCCAAAATATTGGAAACGTAGCTCAATTATTAATCAATTTAATTTAACGATGATTAATCCTTCGTGGATGATTTTTTTTTTCATTATAATTTATTACAGTTAAAGGATCTAGATAATTTAATTCATTTGCTAAACACATTTCCTAGATTCTAGAAAATAATGGTTCCGCTGATCTCTATTTGGTGGGTTACTTTCATCGGCGGTGATGCACCATCGTAAATGCCGTGCGGAGACCTATATTCAGCGTCAAATTAAAATTATAATTAATGGAGCTACAATTCTACGACTTATTTTTTTTAATTTGTTCTCTTTAAAAATATATTTTTGAATAAAACTTTTTTTATCTTAGTTTTTCATGTGTTGTAAAATCCTTAAAAATATTTTTTTCCAGACGTCATTCTGTATCCAATGAGCTAACTCACGTATTTTTATCAAGAACTAAAATGATTTTGAAGTTGTGAAACAGCTTAAGTTTTGGCCTTCATTAAATGTAAAGATTAACTTAAGTAATCAGAACAAATTACCTACCTTACAACGGAAACAAGAAAATTGCTTTTGATTATTGAAAAACTTAAGGATATTGTACAGCTACACCTTTTTATCTTATGCCTAATCTGTTTTAGGTACACAGGCCTCAGACAAAGATAAACTTCACAAATCAAATAATAAGAGGAATGTGTTTAGATATGTTTTCGTGTCTGTTTTCTTCCACAATCGATGTCGCCGCTTTATCGCCTCCCCCGTTGTTAATTTTAGTAGATTGCGGTTTTCACCAATAAGATGGTATCCTTTTTAATCCACCATCTCTGCATTTCTTGAGTAGTTAGGTAAGTTCGTTATGGACTACTGAGTTAAGAAAACGAATATATATATATATATGGCTTTTTAAACATATGCGTGGTCGCGTTTTATGCACTCGTGATATTTCTGTTTCTCTAATGCTCATGCAATGGGTAATAGATGGAAATTTTAGAAACGCTTGAAACTTTTTTTATCGACAGGAATAATCTTTCTAATTAACAGAAAAAAAAAACAGATTTTTAAGTAGCATCAATTAATTTAAAAAAATGAAAGAGTTTTCCTTACCACCAAATTACGACAGTCCGGTCGGTTACGGGTTGTTCCATAGTCCAGAATAAAAAACATTAAAAAAGAATTTATGTGTCTTTGACTCGATCGTTTTGACAGGTGACACTTTTTACAATACCGACATGGAAATACCGACCCTGTTTTTCATCTACACACCCATAGAAGCTCATGTCAGTTTCTATGGGTGTGTACATGAAGGGTCGGTATATCCATGTCAGTACTATACGGCCCGGTAAAGATTGTCACCTGTCAAAACGATCGAGTCAAAGACGCTTAAATTCTTTTTTTATGTTTTTTATTCTGGACTATGGAACAACCCGTAACCGACGGGACTGTCGTAATATGGAGGTAAGGAAAAATAAATTGTTTCATTTTGTACCATTGTGTACATTAAAAATCTGATATTTTTCCTGTTAATTAGAAAGGTTATTCCTATCGATAAAAAAAGTTTCAAGGGTTTCTAAATTTTTCAGACATTCCCCATTATGTGCAAATCGCGAAGGTAGTTACTTTCTGTTCAGTTTAGTTTATAAGATTCATATTATAAGTTTAAATTCAAAGAAATGAAATATACTGAGCGGCAAAAATCTGGCCCTCAAATGTATGCAGTAATAGGTAATTTTATATGTAAAGCGGGCAAAATTTTGTGCCGATGAGTGTATTACCGACATGTTACGTAATGAGGGCTATCGTTTTTTGTCTCACTAGATGACGCACTGTTGCGTGAGGTTTTTAAGTGTGGCTTTCAGAGTCTGTTATTACGGGCGTTAAAACAAAGTTTAGATTAAAATCATATTTAATACACCTTAAAACCGTACCATAAAAATATCCAGCAACCACAGTGTTGCTTAGTCCCGTTTTGTTCCGAAAAAAAAGGAGGACAAAAGTTTCCGAAAGACAAAACTGTCTCAAAACACAGACATTCATTGCCCCGTAACGCATAATTGCCATAATTAATTTCAGGTAATGCAAAATATTCACAAAATAATTTTAATTATAAATAAACCCGCGTAGCTCACCCAAAAACTATGAGATTTGACATTTCGGAGACCTCACGCTACACTAGCGCCTCTAGCGGCGAATTCATTCGCGATAGCCCTCATTGCACCGATCAGTTGTTAGACTTACACGTATGAAGTGCTGCTTCATGCAATTTTTCGTATTTGCATCGCGGACATTTAATCCAGTCACTTAGGGAATCAGAAGGGGTCAATCTATTTATTGTTAATGATATTCCAATGACCTAAAACTTTATACAAGGTTTTATTCACTGAGATCCACGATTGACCTAGGTTGCATCAGTCAATATGGCTAAGCGCTGCGGGTTCTGTGCCCTCTATCTCAAAAACCGTTGGACGTACGTATTTTTTTTAACACAATATTTGTTCCAAGTTTAATGTTTTACAATTTTGTAATAAATATAACATCACTGGAGCTATAGTAACCGAGATAAGCGCGAAAAACTGTCTATTTTGACATTTGAACTTGAATAACTTACGACGCGCGGACACGAGATTTTATGACTGACCTTTGAGACAACATTTAGGACACTAGAATAAAGCTGTACCTATACGAGTTTCCAGCTTATTATCTCTCATTCCGAAGTGAATCTCCTAATATGACTGCTTAATAGAATGGTAATGGAAAAACGGCTACAACTTCGATGAATAACTACTTAGCGCGTACTTTTCCTAACGCGTGAGTGAAGGAACACCCAAGTGGCGCAGTACCGATACAATACTGGCCTCAACTATGAATGGTCGCCGTTCCCACTGTATTATCTGAAGAATGGAACTCTCAAAACAAACTATTTTCATACATGTGCGAAAATGAAATTTTAGTTATGCTAACCTATTAAATCAAACCATAAGCTAGTCACTTTTTAAATAAATTATTTATTATTTTTAATATAACGACGTATAACGCCCAGTTTAAGATGGATTTACATCAAATATATTTACTGCTTATTTTAATAAAACCGACCGACAACCTAATAGGCTAGCAACATATTTGCAGTCCTCTGGTAGGTATCCCGGGTGTCCTTGGGTGATAATGCTCACAACCCTGTCCCATAGCTATGTAAAATATCCTGATCATTATAAATAAATGAATTTAAGTCTTACAATTTTTAAAAATGGGGAAATAATACAAGTGAATTAGTTACGAATTGTTGTGGTTACGAACGTATTGAATTACTTAATGTTGGTCATCGTGACTTGAACATCGGTGTTGAAAAATATCTAAATACGCAGTTAAGCTATGGTTTCATAAAATATTTTAAAACGTGAAAGTGAGTCGCCACATATTTACTATAACACTGTCATTTGGGTATTTGCAAGAGATTGCTATTCCTTTCTCTCGTTTCAGGATTGCCGTTTTATTTACTTCTATACACATATTTCTTTACTTTCAAAAGACTTTAATTAAGATTTTTATTGCCACCAGGAAAATAAACTAGGTATAAAATCTAAAATAGTTTTGTTCCTCAAAACTGTTTACTCATACTTATCAAAAATACGTAGGTATATCCGTACTAATCAATTTTACATAGCAAGCACGTCTTAAGAGCAATATCAATATCTTATTTACTATGTTTACGGCATAAGATGTACCGTGGCCGTACTAATACATAAAAATCGCATCACTATAGTAAGGCACGGGAGCGTAAAGGGCGAAAGTGCTCATAACAAGCAAAATAATCTCCACGAAATAGGTAGTTTGCGGAGATATCTCGGAGTAGTGAGCCACCTAAAGTTTTTTGAACGCTCCGGGCTCAGAATTAAGGGTGAATTTTTTATAAGGACGCAGGTAGGGGCGCGGGCGGGAGCCGGGAGTCACCGGCGCGGTCTGCATATTGCATTAGATTTAAATTGTTTACGTCGTTAAGAAAGAAAGTTTTCCCGAACCGGGCGAGAACCGAGAAACTTCTACGCGAAGTTGGTATATTTAATTTTTCCGCATAATCGTATGGGAATTACTACAAACTCTTTGTTGTTTTTCAAATACTACGTGTTCTTCTTTGAAATAAAAACACAGGAATTAGAACAGGCATGTGTTAGCTGAGTGTACTGTACGTACGAGTACCGAAGTTAAGTGTATTGCAACGTGATTAGTCTTCTAAAGGTGGCTAAATTACTATTTCTGTACCACCATGGGCATTATTATACAGAGTTAACCTTGTACAATAAAGAAAATATTTTTTCCTTATACTCGTAAATATACCGCGCAGTAATAATTAAGATATCTTAAGCCAATCGTTTGCTGGTTTGTTTTACTGACTGAGTTTATTTTCCTGTAGGTACCATCAGCCAAATATGTGGTCTACCACCCTGAAGTTGATAATCATGAATTTAACTAATTTTCCGAGGTTAGACGTTTTATTTAGCGCAGAGCTTTTGAACTTTATGTACTAAATATGCTGAATCAGTTCAAAACTAGGAGCGGATAATACTTAATGTTAGGTACCTACATACATAGAAAAAGTGCGGGACGATATTTCTTAAACACCTGACGACTTAGATTAAATACCATTGATTAGCGGTCAGTGTTATTTTATAACACATTCAACTATGAATTACAACAATATTATAGCCACTGATGCGAAATGCACACTTGGAAAGTCTCATTGTTTCGGCATATAAATATGGGTCGAAAACTAATCAACGGCATACATGACTGAATATTCAGTGAAGCAAGTACAAATTTTGACGAATTCATCATGTATAAAGTACTCATAGCGTTTATTATTTTGTTGAACAGTTATCAAAATGTTAATTGTACATTTTTAGATTTTATGTACGATCAACTCCATGAACTAAGAGGCAATTTGCTGTCACATCTAATGGATTTTTCGCATTTCCTAAGATCTAATATCGTAAGAGATAAAGGGCTTCCACCAGTAAATCGAGATATAAATAAAGCTATGCGAATGTACAGGCCCAAGGATCTTGAAACACAAAACGTGCAGTTTAATATGGCTCACCGACGGATACTGGACTCGCACGTCGTTACAACCAGAGACGGTTACATTCTCACATTACATCGTATATCCACGGGGAAAGCCAAGGAAGAAAAGACTGGCCACCGGATAGTGCTGCTTCATCACGGGCTTTTGGGGAGCTCAGAGGACTGGTTGCTTCTAGGACCTGATAAATCTCTCCCATATCTTTTGTCAGACGCAGGTTTTGATGTTTGGCTGGCAAATGCAAGAGGCAACTGCTACTCTCGAGGCCATGTATCAATAAACACTGACTTCAGGCAATTTTGGAACTTTTCTTGGCAAGAGATTGGAGAATACGATTTACCAGCCATTTTACACTACATCAGGAATACGACAAATACTACTCAAGGGATCAATTACGTTGGACATTCGATGGGTGCAACTGCTCTTTTAGCCCTACTGTCCACCGAGCCTAAATATAATGAATATTTTAGATTAGCAATTTTGCTAGCTCCTTTAGCAATTATGACCCACACACGCGGTCCCATGAAGATGATGGCGCCTATAATGGCTAATCCTCCGGAAGTTTTAATAACAGAACTCTTGGGTGACGGAGAATTCATGCCTACGAGACAAGTTCCTTCATGCATGGCGGAAAAATTCTGCGAGAAAATAACAATGCTTTGTATGAATTCCCTATTGTTTTTTAGCGGTAGCTTATTGCAAGAAGGCTCTAGAGATGCAAATTTTATTGCCCGGCTTCTTTATCACGTTCCCGCAGGCGGTTCGACAAATACAATTCTGCATTATGCTCAGTTGATTAAAAATAAGAAATTCCATAAGTTTGGAAAAAAGGATTCAGTATTTAACCTGAAAGATATAAGCACTCCTGTTGCGATTTTTAGTTCAACCGACGATTGGTTATCAAATGAGATCGATAACCAGATGCTGCTCATTAGTATTACAAACCCAGTCGGCCATATTATTATTCGAGGGAAAAATATCAGTCATACTGAATTCGTCTGGGGATTTCACGCTGATGTATTGATTTTTTACAAAATTCTGGATTTGTTAGGATATGGTTCGGATATAAACAAGGTATTACAATAAATATATATATATATTTTTGTTTTTTTGTTTCCAATGGGACTAAAAATCAGCAGATTTTGTGGTTTAACTAGGCGTGATATATTGCACGGTGTGACGGAGGGCCACCGAAGGCAGTTGAACAATCAGCCTGTCAGAGGCTAAATGCCCTCAGTTTTACTGGGAATGAGGTGTTTTATTACTGCTGGTGCATCGCAATACATGTACGGACTGTAAAAAGCATACAAAGAATTTGTATACAGCATCTGTATTAATCGTAAATTACTGCTGAACTCACGCAGTATTGCTTTGTTGTTGCATAGTGCCCCACTGTATCGATATAATCGACAACAACCCATCTTATTAGAGATCACTTCTACTCTGTTCCGAATATACTCCGATACAGCCATAATACTTTGCAATCAGTTGATTTTTGTTTTAAGTATACCGAAACTGTACAAGGTTAGATTTATCAAAGTTTTGTAAGTTATCTATGTTGTTTATGTTAGGTCTTTTTTATTTAATTTCGCTTATTTTTGGCGCGATAGCTAATATTTGTTTATTAAAAAATGTTATCCAATATACAATGACGACTATATAACCCAGGTGTTAGAGCAGGTGCTGCGTAAAATGCGGCTTTTACGCTGGAAGTACGAAATCATTTTTACCCGAGCTGAATTATTGGAGACACTTCGCTCACACTTTGCGTTCACTTGTTTCATTATCTATCTTTTGATTCATCACAATATAGTTCAGAACAGGTTGGACATAGAAACGTCAACAGACCCGTCTTAAAGATAGAGCTATGAATGGCAAGGTAATTTGTTTCAATTCCCTAAAATGGTTCCTTAAAGTACATGACTGTAATATATTTGGCCAAACAGGCATAACATCCCGTTGCAAATACAAGGTGAAATTTAAATCATGATTCAAAATCAGTGTTTCAAGTTCAGTGTCTCAAGTTGTATCGGTTTCACTGTATTACTGTATTATTGTGTTTTTTTTATTTAATGTATGATGACCAGATGGTCTCAAAGGAAGACCAGCGCCGTTCGCAAGACCGGCAGATTGCTGATTTGGGACCATTTCGTGACATGCATAACTTATTTTTTTTTTGTCTCTTTTTACTTCTTTTATTCATTGTTCTCATGTTTGTCACGAATAAATATTTTCTTTCTTTTCTTTCTTTCTTAGTTAATGCTGCACAATGTACTCGTAGTGAGAAAAAAAGAGAGAAAGAGAAATATTTATTTACACATATTCGATATTTATTTATACATTATTCATATTCAATGGTGTATGTGAAGTTCCCAATCCGCACTGGGCCCGCGTGGGAACTATATAGGCTGGAATGATGATGATGATATTCGATGTACAGAGAAATACCAACAAATGGGACGATGACAATGTAAGGAGAATGAAATAAAAAAAAGGAAATCACAGAAATAATTTGCAAAACAGATTTGCGTTTATTTCAGTCGGAGCACATTAGTCGGGCCACATTGTTTTACTGGAACTCCTTTATTTTAATTATCCTTTATTTTTCTACGCGAAAAAAGGATTCTAATGCAAATTGGATTCAAGAAAGTATCCCGAGTTTATGGCAAAAGGCAAATAATGGGTCCCGGCTAAGCTTACGTCGCCACACAAGGTTAATTATAGAAAATAATTTAGCTCTCATTGCGTAGTGTAGAAGAAAATAAATAAATAATTATAATAATTATTAAACCGTATGACAAATGAAATGATAATTGAGATTTGCAGTGCGTTAGACAGTAAGGCCTCTGCATTCCAAGCCATGTAGCCTAAAAGCCATTGCCACTTCAACTTCCATGCTCTTCAAGATATAGGTATGTATTCTATACAGTAGCTGATAAATTGAAATAAGCAGCTCCAATCCACCACCACCGCCTCCCTAACAATTTGACTTTTATTTAATAATACGTATTTGTAGGTTCTCAAATGGCAAATGTCAAAATTGTACTTGCCACATTATGCTCGTGTAACCTCACACCTATTCGGTAAAAGATTTTCTCGTTCGTTAAACCTATTGCCGCAATTGTTTTTACCGTCACCTCCTTCGACTGTTAGCTAAATTGTAATCACAAATCGAAATTAATTTTGCAATGAAATCATCATACAGACAATGAAGTTATAATGAACACAATAATGTCATATTACGTCACAATTTAGCAACCAGAAACATTGTAATGTTTTTGATGGCTTGTCGAACTGTTTACGATGTTATTGTACATAACACATAATAAGATAATAAGATGTACAAAGGAAAACTTATCCCTTTAAGTGATCTCTCCCAGTTAATCTTTGAAACAGTTTTTGACATAGAAATATCAACTATCTACCTAATAAAGAATATTTACCTAATACAATGCTGATAAATTAAGGTTTTTTGATACATCCATACAATTAAAATATTTACTTTTTAAGAGCTATGAAAACACGATTTTCCGCAGATTTTTATGGTACCTAATAGTGAGCAGTGCCGTCACTTAATTGCGAACCATTTATTGATTTCTGTTATTAACTTCTTAACTCAAATATCGATTGACTTACTTACTACCTTTTAATGGATTTCAAAGCTCACATAAAAACCTATATAGACAATCTAAATAGACAATCGATAGGTATCTAATCTATATATCTATAGATCTAACATATATAGACAATCGATGAACATTTGTTTAAAAGTATAATTCATGGAACAATGTCAATTTAGGCATGTTAAAGAAGTGTTTATTTTATTTTATTTTAACGCCTAGTAACCCATAGGTAGTGCCACCAGAGCTGAAGACGCACACAAAAACATGTCGTGTAATGAAATGACAGCAGGATTTTGACATTTACGTATTAATTTCATTCATTCTCCAAAAGGAGCAAGTGCAAGTGCAATTATAGTTCTTTTTGTAGCGGTGTGTGTAATCATTCAGGTCAACTGTCGTTGCACTACTTATACACTTCGACATGTACGGTCACGATCGTTAATTTGGGACCCACTTAAGATCGAATATCTGTTGTCATTTTGTATGACAATTCAAAGGATTTTTTGACGAAATGAGTCTCAAATTAACGCTCGTGACCGTACAAGAAGCACAATACAATACAATGACTCTATTGAATTCCAACTCATAGGAAGCAGTACATAATAGATACTCATAAGTATAATACATTCGATACGTAAGTATAATAATATTTGCTTTAGTAGATGTCTCCATCCATAAAATAAAATTATTCATGTAAAGTCACGGGAAAAACCTATATCTAGTATGAATGTGTCAGATGAAAACAAAATATTAAACAATCAATTGTTGTTCGAGTTGATTATTGTGCTACGGACATTTGCAATGTATGTCCTCATTCATTGAATTGCAACAGACCGGGTTAGACTTGATGTCGGCTATCATGCCCCAAATCTGCATTAATAAGTTTTTTTTGTTTGTTTGTATTATCGTCATATTTTTGAGCGTGGAGACAAAAAGTTCATTAAGAGAATATTTGGAGCCGGTTGTAAAATTCAAGAACAAACTTGCACTCTGCTTCGGACCTTTAGAACAGAAAAGGCAACAGATAAAGAGAGCGTTTTATAAATTTATACGCGATGTTTTATCTGATGGTACGATTGACGAATGCAAAAAACCAGAAGATAGTGACAATAAAATTATCCCTGAATCACTGAGAAACAATGGCTCACTGTTATTGAGAAATTATTATCAACAAGAGACCAGTGATACGACTATTATACCAAAAAACGTGAGCGACGACATTGAAACTACTACTGTTACTTTTACTTCTACCATTACTTCCGATACTATTACTTCTGCTACTACTGAACATTTGCAAGGAGACAGTGAAATGAATTCTAAAAAAACTGCATCAGACCTTATAACTACACACGGATACAAAGTCGAAACACATACAGTGATCACAGTAGACGGATATAAGCTTACCGTAAATAGAATTCTGGCTATTACTCCAGGATTTACATCAGTAAGAAAAGTAGCTCTGCTGCATCATGGGTTACTGGGCAGTTCAATAGATTGGTTACTACTTGGCCCAAACAGGAGTCTCCCATACTTGTTGTCAGATCATGGATACGATGTATGGCTAGCAAACGCTAGGGGAAATAAGTATTCGAAAGACCATCTAAATTTAGACATAGATACAAAAGAATACTGGGACTTTAGTTGGCACGAAATAGGACATTTAGATATGTCAGCTGTGATTGACTACATAAGAGAAAACACTCGAAAGAAAGCTTTAATACATTTTATTGGTCACTCGATGGGAGCAACAGCTTTATTAGTTCTACTATCAACAGTTCCGCATTACAGTCTTTATCTGCATAGTGCTATTTTACTTGCGCCTTTATCTTTTCTATTTCAAGTTAAAGGACCTTTGCGGTATATAGCTGAAGGGAGAAATAATAGATTCTTAGGTAACAAGGAATTTGTGAACGCGTTTCCGGAACACATCGTTAAACAATTTTGCAAGGGTGAAGAAGATCTTTGTACAAACCCATTGATTTTAATGGCAAACGGTGGAATTGACACAAATATCCAAAGTGTGAAACATCAGTTATACGATCAAACACCAGGAGGAGGGTCGACTAAAACAGTGTTGCATTATGCCCAACTGATACAAAGTGGTTTATTTCAGAGGTTTGACTATGGAACAGTTAAAAATTTATTAGTGTACGGTAAAGCGGCTCCCCCGGAGTATGCTTTGAATGAGATAAGTTCTCCTCTGGTGGTGATAAGTTCCCCGAGCGACTGGCTGTCGAGCACCCGAGACGTGGAAACTCTGTCTGCGCACCTCACGTGTGACGTCACACACCACGTCGTCAAGCGCCCCGGTTTCAGCCACATCGACTTCATTTGGGCTGATGATGCCCCTTTACTAGTTTACAGACTTGTCCTTAATTTGTTACAAGAAATAAAAGACAAATCCGAGGCTCTTATGATTTGATTGCGATAAAAAATTAGAAATTGAAATGTTGAATGGTTAAACTGCTAACTGATTAAGTGTGTGTAATTATATTAAAATGAATGATTTGACATATAAATATTTTCTTACACCTGCCATGTAAAAGACAAATAAGTCTATTTATGATCCAAAAATAGATAGGGACGTTGTATACCTTACGTTTATATATAACTAGCGGACCCGACAGACGTTGTCCTGCCCGAAATATCAGCACTTCATTCAATATGATAACATACCGACAGCAGCGCCACACCAACCGGGCCAATTATGCTTTCAAACCATCCAGGAACCTATTGAAACTTACACACAAAATTTAATCTAAATCGGTCCAGCCGTTTAGGAAGAGTTAAGTGACAAACCACATAGGTACAGAAGAATTATATTAAGATATTTTAAGGTCAACGGAAAGTACTGTTTGTTACATACCCTACAAATTTTGATTCCTTTGAGTGTCGAAATATACGATTTTTGCAACATAAATGGCAGTATCTTTTTTTAAGTTAACTTAGAAATTTTATATTTTCTCAGCTTTAAGGGACTGTAGGTGTATGTTTAAATTTCAACCCGATATAAAGCTCTTGACAGACCGACGGACGGAAAAAACATGAACATTTTGTATGGGAAAATGTTTTTTATTTTATTATATTTTTTCGTCAATTTTCTAATATTCTTAACACTTATTATCCTATTCCTGACGAAGACAAATCCAAAAACACAAAAATCATAAAATTGATCCAGCCGTTCTTGAGTTAAATATAAATGGTATACTATTAACACGACTGCGTATTCCTGTTGACAGCAAAAATATAAACAAACATCAGCCATGTCCGAAAGATGGCTGCGTTGGTGTTCACCTACTGCATGTGGTACCTACATGTGTTGTACAGCGACGGACACAAGCTTATGATTTCTTTACAAAAATCTGTAAAACGTAAAACTTTTAAAGGTACCTATTAAATGCTAGACTTTACCCGCGGCTTTGCACGCGTAAACCATTAGATCCGGATTTTACTAAAATCCCATGGGAATCCTTAAATTATACATCATAGATTAGGTAGATTAACGTTGAACTGTATTTCATGACTCTGAACTTAGCGGTTGAGAATTCAAGATTGTATTTCGAACCCTCAAAATATCGGAATAAAAAGTAGCCCATGCTTTGTTCAAGACGTTCAGCTATCTACATACCAAATTTCATCTAAATCCGTCCAGCCGTTTTAGCGTGACGGAGTATCTAACAAACAATACGCACATACACACATTCCAACTTCCGCAATTATGATTATTAGTATTATTTAGTATATTTTATTATACCTACTACTCGTACCTACTAGGTAGGTACTTTACTTAGCATGCTCTCATCCATCTTGTCAATCCTCAAATTTGATTTTCATTGGGTGCCGACTTCTATTAACAGATGGTTAAGCCAGTGTCCACCGAGGGCGATACAGATATAGGTAAAAAACTTAAGAAGATGACCTGTTGTGTGTATGTATGTAGTAGTAACTTGTCCGTATAGATAAGTGTGCACTACTACAATAGGTCATCTTAAGTTTTTTACCTAGGTATAATACCTACATGTTGTCCTGTATGTTATAAATACAGCAATGGATACGAACTGCTGTTATCTTTTTGCTACCATAAACAAATCTGTAAAACTTTTAAAAGTATGAATCCAGTTCAAATTTTGAAAAAATTACATCATAAATTTTTGATAATTCTGCCAAAGTCGAGGTTGGTTAAGACAGAAGAAGAGGTTGGTTGGTATGTAGGCGAACGTCTTGGTTGATATATTTTTTTTTTATATATTTTTTTAATCTGCCAGTTTTCGGTGAGATAACTACAAATGACTATCTGCAATAAAGATACACTAGGATTCAACCACTAATCAACAAAATAACGTGTGATGATGGGTGTACTTACAATATGTTACAACAGATCACTACAGGTAATAAAATTGTGAAAAGAATAAAAATTAAGAAAAAAGATACAGCTTGAGACTTCTTTCTGCATTTTTAAAAGTATCAAATATATAAACTACTTTACATGTTCCTGTTGAAGTGGTCTTTAGCTGGAAATATCGATATGTCATTGGGCGCCGGCCGCGTTTGACAGATGGCCACGGCAGTGTCCGTCGAGGGCGGCGTTACGTGTAACACGTGTGTTTTGCTGCGACGCCGGACACAAGCAGCTGATTTCCCTGGCGGCCTATTCACGCTGTCGACTGTTAACGGGCCGCTCGGTTGCAACCCTGTAACTATTCATACTGTTAAAATAATGTCGCCGACGCCGAGTTGTTTTTTCTCAGTAATTTTAGGATAGCATATCGAGATACGAGTACCTACCTAAAAGCAAAGTAGTATATATAGTTTCTCTTATATTTTTGTGGGTTCCTTAGTCGTGGGACTACCTACAAGGAACCTTTATATTTTCGCCATGTCCGTCTGTCTGTCCGCGGCTTATATATGTACTCTGTGCCGCGGCTTAGCTAAGAGACAGTCTGTGCTAGAAAGTTGTAATTGTGCATATGTATAGGTATATTAACCACGCCGACAAAGTGGTCAGGATAACTTTGAAAAAAGAAATTTAGGGTACCTCACCTACACGTAAAGAGGGGATGATTTATTTTTCTCGCCTCAACCCAAAGTGGCAAGGTATTTCAAAACCCTAAAAATCATAGATTTGCAAAGCCGATTTTTGAATTTAGAGATCCCGTAAAGGTTTGTAATTTTACATGAAACTACCGTGAGACACACTCATATTAAATATATTGACCCGGATAACTCACGTCTTAAATACAGTTTTGCTCGACATGTCTCGGGCTAATCCGTAGCCCTTCGTCTTCGGAGCAACGCTACTCAGCGGCTGCTGCAACACGCGCGTTGCTCCAAAGACGAAGGGCTACGGATTAGCCCGAAACATGTCAAACTAAACTCGATTTAAGACGTGAGTTATCCGGGTCAATATATTTAATATAATTTAGGGATCCGTTTGAAAAATATTAAGCTTTAAAGTGCAAATTGAAGAATCAGAAAAAAAACTTGAATTTAAAAGAAAGCCTAGTTAGGGCTTTACAAGTTAACGAGTAATAAATAGTAATATCGATCAAAACGTACAGAAACGTACGGAACACTAAACTGCAATGACCCGACACGCACTTATCCGGTTTTTCTTGTATACTGAAATGTATCAGTTTATATTTTTTTAATCTATCTGAACTGTTTTTTAAAAGCCGGTAAACAGTTAAATTTTTTTATTATACGTTAGGTGCCTAAATGGCTTAGTTTCATTTTAAGATAAACTTTTACTTATTGATAAAAATTTAACAAACTGAGATTTAAGTGATCAAAATTATATGTATTAACAAGACAAAGCGGTTACAAAAATAAATATGTGTAATATTTGTATTAAAACTCACGTTCATGCCGGAAAATATAATAAGTACATCAGACAACAGTTTAGCGTTGTTTGACGGCAAAACATTTCACAAAATGCTAACGATATTGACACTACAAAGAGTTCTAACCAATTTTACACTTGCTTCATTGTACATCCTGCTACTGCTATTGCTAATAGTGATTTGGTAATGGGAAAAATGAATCTGAAATAAAATTGTTTGAGTAAACGTGACCATAATTTATTAACTCAAAAACTACAACAGTAAATATATTTTTTATAAATAACGTATTACAAGACGGAGCCCCAGAATGAGTACCTAAGTTATAATATAGAGATCAATATAGGTGTGTTCTTTTTGTTAAAAACGACTTAGTTAATATATCAGGTATCATTAATTACAGTTGCTTTAATTCCTTTTCATCAATTTCCATCTACATCTATAATACGGCTTTCAACTGAACTCGTATTAGACTGGTTTGCGGGAACCGGACAAAGACCACGTCAAAATGTCATTACTCCAACTCACGTCACGGGCTGGCAGAGTAATCAAGATTCAATACTGCAGGCTTAAAGAAACTAGCATGTATAATAGTGTGAGAGCACGTTCAGTTTGTAATTTGGTTGGTGCGAGTAATGCAGACCAAAATGTATCACTTTACATTTATCTATCTAGTTACTATCATAGTTGTTTTGGTACGTTATATAACCATGAAAAATCGACTAAGTAGTATGGTATTTTCCCTTTAGTAAAAATAATAACATTTTAAGGTTGGTTTTTGGAATCTTTTTGTAATTTTTTTCAATTCCAAAATTTTTGTTAC
>NC_133472.1:30610823-30686433 GCF_025370935.1 Choristoneura fumiferana
AAATATCGATTGACTTACTTACTACCTTTAATGCATTTCAAAGCTCACATAAAAACCTATATAGACAATCTAATAGACAATCGATAGGTATCTAATCTATATATCTATAGATCTAACATATATAGACAATCGATGAACATTTGTTTAAAAAGTATAATTCATGGAACAATGTCAATTTAGGCATGTTAAAGAGTGTTTATTTTATTTTATTTTAACGCCTAGTAACCCATGGTAGTGCCACCAGAGCTGAAGACGCACACAAAAACATGTCGTGTAATGAAATGACAGCAGGATTTTGACATTTACGTATTAATTTCATTCATTCTCCAAAAGGAGCAAGTGCAAGTGCAATTATAGTTCTTTTGTAGCGGTGTGTGTAATCATTCAGGTCAACTGTCGTTGCACTACTTATACAATTCGACATGTACGGTCACGATCGTTAATTTGGGACCCACTTAAGATCGAATATCTGTTGTCATTTTGTATGACAATTCAAAGGATTTTTTGACGAAATGAGTCTCAAATTAACGCTCGTGACCGTACAAGAAGCACAATACAATACAATGACTCTATTGAATTCCAACTCATAGGAAGCAGTACATAATAGATACTCATAAGTATAATACATTCGATACGTAAGTATAATAATATTTGCTTTAGTAGATGTCTCCATCCATAAAATAAAATTATTCATGTAATAAAGTCACGGGAAAAACCTATATCTAGTATGAATGTGTCAGATGAAAACAAAATATTAAACAATCAATTGTTGTTCGAGTTGATTATTGTGCTACGGACATTTGCAATGTATGTCCTCATTCATTGAATTGCAACAGACCGGGTTAGACTTGATGTCGGCTATCATGCCCCAAATCTGCATTAATAAGTTTTTTTTGTTTGTTTGTATTATCGTCATATTTTTGAGCGTGGAGACAAAAAGTTCATTAAGAGAATATTTGGAGCCGGTTGTAAAATTCAAGAACAAACTTGCACTCTGCTTCGGACCTTTAGAACAGAAAAGGCAACAGATAAAGAGAGCGTTTTATAAATTTATACGCGATGTTTTATCTGATGGTACGATTGACGAATGCAAAAAACCAGAAGATAGTGACAATAAAATTATCCCTGAATCACTGAGAAACAATGGCTCACTGTTATTGAGAAATTATTATCAACAAGAGACCAGTGATACGACTATTATACCAAAAAACGTGAGCGACGACATTGAAACTACTACTGTTACTTTTACTTCTACCATTACTTCCGATACTATTACTTCTGCTACTACTGAACATTTGCAAGGAGACAGTGAAATGAATTCTAAAAAAACTGCATCAGACCTTATAACTACACACGGATACAAAGTCGAAACACATACAGTGATCACAGTAGACGGATATAAGCTTTACCGTAAATAGAATTCTGGCTATTACTCCAGGATTTACATCAGTAAGAAAAGTAGCTCTGCTGCATCATGGGTTACTTGGCAGTTCAATAGATTGGTTACTACTTGGCCCAAACAGGAGTCTCCCATACTTGTTGTCAGATCATGGATACGATGTATGGCTAGCAAACGCTAGGGGCAATAAGTATTCGAAAGACCATCTAAATTTAGACATAGATACAAAAGAATACTGGGACTTTAGTTGGCACGAAATAGGACATTTAGATATGTCAGCTGTGATTGACTACATAAGAGAAAACACTCGAAAGAAAGCTTTAATACATTTTATTGGTCACTCGATGGGAGCAACAGCTTTATTAGTTCTACTATCAACAGTTCCGCATTACAGTCTTTATCTGCATAGTGCTATTTTACTTGCGCCTTTATCTTTTCTATTTCAAGTTAAAGGACCTTTGCGGTATATAGCTGAAGGGAGAAATAATAGATTCTTAGGTAACAAGGAATTTGTGAACGCGTTTCCGGAACACATTGTTAAACAATTTTGCAAGGGTGAAGAAGATCTTTGTACAAACCCATTGATTTTAATGGCAAACGGTGGAATTGACACAAATATCCAAAGTGTGAAACATCAGTTATACGATCAAACACCAGGAGGAGGGTCGACTAAAACAGTGTTGCATTATGCCCAACTGATACAAAGTGGTTTATTTCAGAGGTTTGATTATGGAACAGTTAAAAATTTGTTAGTGTACGGTAAAGCGGCTCCCCCGGAGTATGCTTTGAATGAGATAAGTTCTCCTCTGGTGGTGATAAGTTCCCCGAGCGACTGGCTGTCGAGCACCCGAGACGTGGAAACTCTGTCTGCGCACCTCACGTGTGACGTCACACACCACGTCGTCAAGCGCCCCGGTTTCAGCCACATCGACTTCATTTGGGCTGATGATGCCCCTTTACTAGTTTACAGACTTGTCCTTAATTTGTTACAAGAAATAAAAGACAAATCCGAGGCTCTTATGATTTGATTGCGATTAAAAATTAGAAATTGAAATGTTGAATGGTTAAACTGGTAACTGATTAAGTGTGTGTAATTATATTAAAATGAATGATTTGACATATAAATATTTTCTTACACCTGCCATGTAAAAGACAAATAAGTCTATTTATGATCCAAAAATAGATAGGGACGTTGTATACCTTACGTTATATATATAACTAGCGGACCCGACAGACGTTGTCCTGCCCGAAATATCAGCACTTCATTCAATATGATAACATACCGACAGCAGCACCACACCAACCGGGCCAATTATGCTTTCAAACCATCCAGGAACCTATTGAAACTTACACACAAAATTTAATCTAAATCGGTCCAGCCGTTTAGGAAGAGTTAAGTGACAAACCACATAGGTACAGAAGAATTATATTAAGATATTTTAAGGTCAACGGAAAGTACTGTTTGTTACATACCCTACAAATTTTGATTCCTTTGAGTGTCGAAATATACGATTTTTGCAACATAAATGGCAGTATCTTTTTTTAAGTTAACTTAGAAATTTTATATTTTCTCAGCTTTAAGGGACTGTAGGTGTATGTTTAAATTTCAACCCGATATAAAGCTCTTGACAGACCGACGGACGGAAAAAACATGAACATTTTGTATGGGAAAATGTTTTTTATTTTATTATATTTTATTTTTTCGTCAATATTTTCTAATATTCTTAACACTTATTATCCTATTCCTGACGAAGACAAATCCAAAAACACAAAAATCATAAAATTGATCCAGCCGTTCTTGAGTTAAATATAAATGGTATACTATTAACACGACTGCGTATTCCTGTTGACAGCAAAAATATAAACAAACATCAGCCATGTCCGAAAGATGGCTGCGTTGGTGTTCACCTACTGCATGTGGTACCTACATGTGTTGTACAGCGACGGACACAAGCTTATGATTTCTTTACAAAAATCTGTAAAACGTAAAACTTAAAGGTACCTATTAAATGCTAGACTTTACCCGCGGCTTTGCACGCGTAAACCATTAGATCCGGATTTTACTAAAATCCCATGGGAATCCTTAAATTATACATCATAGATTAGGTAGATTAACGTTGAACTGTATTTCATGACTCTGAACTTAGCGGTTGAGAATTCAAGATTGTATTTCGAACCCCTCAAAATATCGGAATAAAAAGTAGCCCATGCTTTGTTCAAGACGTTCAGCTATCTACATACCAAATTTCATCTAAATCCGTCCAGCCGTTTTAGCGTGACGGAGTATCTAACAAACAATACGCACATACACACATTCCAACTTCCGCAATTATGATTATTAGTATTATTTAGTATATTTTATTATACCTACTACTCGTACCTACTAGGTAGGTACTTTACTTAGCATGCTCTCATCCATCTTGTCAATCCTCAAATTTGATTTTCATTGGGTGCCGACTTCAATTAACAGATGGTTAAGCCAGTGTCCACCGAGGGCGATACAGATATAGGTAAAAAACTTAAGAAGATGACCTGTTGTGTGTATGTATGTAGTAGTAACTTGTCCGTATAGATAAGTGTGCACTACTACAATAGGTCATCTTAAGTTTTTTACCTAGGTATAATACCTACATGTTGTCCTGTATGTTATAAATACAGCAATGGATACGAACTGCTCTTATCTTTTTGCTACCATAAACAAATCTGTAAAACTTTTAAAAGTATGAATCCAGTTCAAATTTTGAAAAAATTACATCATAAATTTTTGATAATTCTGCCAAAGTCGAGGTTGGTTAAGACATGGTATGTAGGCGAACGTCTTGGTTGATAATCTGCCAGTTTTCGGTGAGATAACTACCAGTGACTATCTGCAACTACACTAGGATTCAACCACTAATCAACAAAATAACGTGTGATGATGGGTGTACTTACAATATGTTACAACAGATCACTACAGGTAATAAAATTGTGAAAAGAATAAAAATTAAGAAAAAAGATACAGCTTGAGACTTCTTTCTGCATTTTTAAAAGTATCAAATATATAAACTACTTTACATGTTCCTGTTGAAGTGGTCTTTAGCTGGAAATATCGATATGTCATTGGGCGCCGGCCGCGTTTGACAGATGGCCACGGCAGTGTCCGTCGAGGGCGGCGTTACGTGTAACACGTGTGTTTTGCTGCGACGCCGGACACAAGCAGCTGATTTCCCTGGCGGCCTATTCACGCTGTCGACTGTTAACGGGCCGCTCGGTTGCAACCCTGTAACTATTCATACTGTTAAAATAATGTCGCCGACGCCGAGTTGTTTTTTCTCAGTAATTTTAGGATAGCATATCGAGATACGAGTCCTACCTAAAAGCAAAGTAGTATCTATAGTTTCTCTTATATTTTTTGTGGGTTCCTTAGTTGTGGGACTACCTACAAGGAATCTTTATATTTTCGCCATGTCCGTCTGTCTGTCCGCGGCTTAGCTAAGAGACAGTCTGTGCTAGAAAGTTGTAATTCTGCATATGTATAGGTATATTAACCACGCCGACAAAGTGGTAACGATAACTTTGAAAAAAGAAATTTAGGGTACCTCACCTACACGTAAAGAGGGGATGATTTATTTTTCTCGCCTCAACCCAAAGTGGCAAGGTATTTCAAAACCCTAAAAATCATAGATTTGCAAAGCCGATTTTTGAATTTAGAGATCCCCGTAAAGATTTGTAATTTTACATGAAACTACCGTGAGACACACTCATATTAAATATATTGACCCGGATAACTCACGTCTTAAATCGAGTTTTGCTTGACATGTCTCGGGCTAATCCGTAGCCCTTCGTCTTCGGAGCAACGCTACTCAGCGGCTGCTGCAACACGCGCGTTGCTCCAAAGACGAAGGGCTACGGATTAGCCCGAAACATGTCAAACTAAACTCGATTTAAGACGTGAGTTATCCGGGTCAATATATTTAATATAATTTAGGGATCCGTTTGAAAAATATTAAGCTTTAAAGTGCAAATTGAAGAATCAGAAAAAAAACTTGAATTTAAAAGAAAGCCTAGTTAGGGCTTTACAAGTTAACGAGTAATAAATAGTAATATCGATCAAAACGTACAGAAACGTACGGAACACTAAACTGCAATGACCCGACACGCACTTATCCGGTTTTTCTTGTATACTGAAATGTATCAGTTTATATTTTTTTAATCTATCTGAACTGTTTTTTTAAAAGCCGGTAAACAGTTAAATTTTTTTATTATACGTTAGGTGCCTAAATGGCTTAGTTTCATTTTAAGATAAACTTTTACTTATTGATAAAAATTTAACAAACTGAGATTTAAGTGATCAAAATTATATGTATTAACAAGACAAAGCGGTTACAAAAATAAATATGTGTAATATGTGCATTTAAAAACTCACGTTGATGCCGGAAACTATAATAAGTACATCAGACAACAGTTTAGCGTTGTTTGACGGCAAAACATTTCACAAAATGCTAACGATATTGACACTACAAAGAGTTCTAACCAATTTTACACTTGCTTCAATGTACATGCTGCTACTGCTATTGCTAATAGTGATTTGGTAATGGGAAAAATGATTCTGAATCTGAAATAAAATTGTTTGAGTAAACGTGACCATAATTTATTAACTCAAAAACTACAACAGTAAATATTTTTTTTATAAATAACGTATTACAAGACGGAGCCCCAGAATGAGTACCTAAGTTATATTATAGAGATCAATATAGGTGTGTTCTTTTTGTTAAAAACGACTTAGTTAATATCAGGTATCATTAATTACAGTTGCTTTAATTCCTTTTCATCAATTTCCATCTACATCTATAATACGGCTTTCAACTGAACTCGTATTAGACTGGTTTGCGGGAACCGGACAAAGACCACGTCAAAATGTCATTACTCCAACTCACGTCACGGGCTGGCAGAGTAATCAAGATTCAATACTGCAGGCTTAAAGAAACTAGCATGTATAGCAGTGTGTGAGCACGTTCAGTTTGTAATTTGGTTGGTGCGAGTAATGCAGACCAAAATGTATCACTTTACATTTATTTGTACTATCTAGTTACTATCAGTTTAGTTGTTTTGGTACGTTATATAACCATGAAAAATCGACTAAGTAGTATGGTATTTTTCCCTTTAGTAAAAATAATAACATTTTAAGATTGGTTTTTGGAATCTTTTTGTAATTTTTGTTACTTTTTAGGTCATTCCGTAAAACCCATATCGAAAATACAAACTGAAATATAGATGCACAGAAAAACCAGAAAAATAAGACCAGCGCTGGGAATCGAACCCAGGTCCTCGGCGTTCCGTGCCGCGTGCTATACCGCTACACCACCGCTGGACAACGGTACAGACATGAATTTCTCCTATGCATTACATAATATCTCAGCCTGTTTGTTTTTTATTTAGTCACTTAAGCAGCCACAGTAGCCCTCATCGAGAAACTTTCAGCACTCCATTGGAACTAACCGCTCACCCGGACAAGAGATATCGATTAAGCAATCAAGAAAATTTGGATTTTTTTGCTTTGTTAATTTGTTGGATTTTCTATAGTAATCCACTTATATAAAGTTCTATTAAGGAACTGGTTGCTTAGGCATTTAATAAACAATTTGTATTGGATAGGTAAAGATTAAATATGTACCTACGAAAAGTGTCACGGGTTTAAAAAATAATAATTGTAAGCTTTCGGAAAAATGTTTTATCATTAACATAAAAAAGATTTATGTCAGGATTACTATCTAAGACGCAACCCCATGCCAAGGGGGATATTATTCCTCCCGTTTAATAAAAAAACGCGTTTAAATAGTGCTAATAATAACGTCATGTCTTGACGCGAGTTATTTTATGTTCCATTTTATTACTTTATGTAAAATATGACATAAAAAATCATAGTTAAAAATATAATTAAAACAAAAACACAGGCCGCAAGCCACGCTCCAAGCTAAACCACGTCCCTTGTGTGTTCCCCCTGCGTCCACATTCCGAGGGTCCGCCAAAGCTCTACATTACCGCATCAAATAATACTAAGTGAAAAGAGGTACCGCTCCGACCCGACCCCGCAATATCCATTGCAAACTTATTGATAACCATAACACAGACAATGTGGTGCTTCAACGGTAAAACATTAATTAGCTACAGTTTTGGTTAAGCTAGTTGGTTGGTTGGTTGTTTTTGGTTGGTTAGTTTTGGTTGGAATATTATCGCTTGCAATAGGGCCAGGCGAAGTGCTTAAAATCCATACTAATATTATAAATGCAAAAGTGTGTGTTTGTCCGTCTTTCACGCCGTAACGGAGCGACGGATCGACGTGATTTTTGGCTTAGAGATAGTTTATGGGCCCAAGAGAGACATAGGCTACTTTTTATCCCGGAAAAATGGACAATTCCCGAGGGAACCGCGCGATAACCGAATACCACGCGGGCGGAGCCGCGGGCAAAAGCTAGTATAGGAGTAAAAAGTTGTCGAACATATGTAAATACAGACATAAGTATAGCGTGTACTACAGTGCTAAAGCGTCCATAGAACCCTATTCCCACCGGTTTCCCCAATAATATCAAAATAGGACAATTACCATGTCCACACCTACTCATAGTCAAAATACCATATACGGGACTTATCACGCTATTTTTACACAAGTTATATTTACCTCGACGTTTCGTCAACGTTACAGTTGCCGTAGTCACGAGTAGACTGAAGTGAAAATAGTGAGTGAATATTAAGTACTTGTGTAAAAATAGTGTGATAAGTCCCGTATATGGTATTTTGACTATGAGTGGAATCACGAAAGTTTAAAACGTTCCATACCTACTGATTTAAGAAGGATGTAAGCAATCTTTGCTTCGGCTTTACCACGGAAATATCTGACGCCACGCCACTGGTGTAAGTACACGATGTTCTTTTGTCATCAACCCTTATTCGGCATCTTTAATAGAATATTACAAATTGTTTTTATTACGTAAGTAATTGTTTTTTTACTTAAAAATGTTAATAATTAAGTGAAAGCATTTCAACATTATTTTATCCCAAATCAAAATTTGCATGGCTGGCACCCAAAAATGATCTATATCACTGTGTAGTTTTCTATACACACCTACTTACCTTGAGTTATGTTATGATCGTTTTATCGTAAAGCCTAATTATAGGGGCGAAAGTACGTTGAATTTCTGTATACATACGAGTATATAGGTAGTGTAAGTTAGATTAACTGCAATATTTAAAAAATGCGGTGGTTGGATAATTTCACTTAGTTACAATTTACTATAATAATCAATGCTGACTGTTACACAGTCCTTGTAAGTTCTCATCAAGCCAGTTATTTTCGTTATGCAAATACTTTGAAGATCTAACGTAACATTTCAAACAAAATAGTGAAGGTTACACTGGCAACTAATGTGCCGCAGCTGCAGTCGCTGCTTTTATTGCAAAATAAAAACATTAAATATTGCTACTCGCCGTGTGGGGGCGCCGTAGAATGATTGAGCAACTGTAAGGGCTTGTTCACAACAACAACAGTATGAATATAATTAACCTAACAAGTTACACATCCTTACTTATCGTTACTAAAATTTAATGCGAGAATGAATTTGTTGCCATGAAATTTTTCATGCATCGTACTGGACTTCGCAGACGAAGTCGAAAGCAATAGCTAGTAAATAATAAATAACATTTGGAAATTGATTTCGAGATTTGTTTATGCATTAAAATTGTTAGGCATTCAGGTATAGGTACGTATTAAACCCTCTTTTTCTTCTGAATTTACATAAGAGTAATTATGAAGTTACGTATCTACTTGTTATAAGACTTTTTGTCTCAGCCTCACAATGTTGAATCACAAATGTTGAAGCGACGGAAAAATAAAAACAAATCTTAATTTTATGGGCTTAAAAAGCAAAGACTCAAGAACTGCTTGCACAGTCTAGAGTTAAAAAATATCATTCTCAACCCAGGATTAAGAGTGATAGCCTCATACATTTTGACAATCTTATCCCGATCTCATGGAAATATTGGGTCAAAAAATAATCTGTGTAATTGGTGAGTGCGCGCGTATGTGTAGCTACACATAAGAACACACTCACCAAATTTTTACATTTGTAATACATATAAGCAGGGTGTTCTCAGTGACAAACACTTCTAATTCGCAAAAAAATGTGTCGCCACGCACCGTGTGAACGCCTCTTGTTCACTTCTATCACCCCCAGCAATATGTTTGTACACGAGATGGAATTATATGGCGGATTAAAGTATCGGTCAGCGGTGTGTGAATCAATAAAGTTATTTATGCGTGACGCTTTTGTACATTTGTACTTATTGTACGATTGTACCCTCGCTTGCGCACGTGTTATTTTGCCAATTACTTGGAGGGTGAGCAGGTTCAATGTTGTTGTTCTGGTTGTTAAATCACTTTTAAGAATTAGTGTTTTTAATTCAAGTAAGGACTTGTCAGTTTGTATTTCATTTTATGAGGTGACGACATACCTCATAAAATGAAATAAAAACTGACAAGTCCTTACTTGAATTATAAACACTAATTCTACTACGAAGTAGTCGTTAGATACGCTAGCAACACTAGGTACTCATCGAAAAGCAATATACTTACATAATTATTGTGATTTAAGATTAAAAACATCGCTGATAAACTTGCAGTTATCGTTTCGCATCGGATTATTCGCATTAGTTCCTATGGCAATATAAAAAAAGAGAATTATTATTATGAAAAGATAGGTACTAAAGGAATAACTGCGAGATGATAATCAATTAAATTTTTGAAAATTTACTTATTTCCATGACCAATATGATTCTGCTAATGTCGAAGTCATAAAAGACACTATTGGTTGCGTTCTGTTAAATGTGCCTTCATTTGTTATTGCTAATTACAAAATGTCAAGCGATGACAGATCTGATATCAGGCTTTATCAATATAATTAATTCATTATATAATCTATGAAATGCGCACCATTGAATAACGAGCTTACAAAACATTATTGGTGCTAAAAATAAATGATTACCGTTACAGGATCCTAATAAATTGAACTCGGTAAAACTTTAATAAATACGAGTGACGCAACATTCAGGATCTCAAGATTCATGACAAACACTAAGTCAAACGGAAAAACAAACTAGTCAAATGATATCAGGCCGATCATGCTTAACAAGACGTTTTCTGGCGACAAGTCCCCCAAGCCCCGAGGGTGGAAATAAAGATGGTAACAAAAATGACAATGTTCGAGCAACAGGTCGCTTTGTCTCAGCCAAGAGTATAATCTTCAAAATAGCTACGTCGGTCTCAATCCCTGCAGAATAAACCAGTCGCACTTATCCAGACATGTAAAAGGGACTAGACTTTTAAGTTAAAAAAAAATAATTTAAAAAAATCTTAAAACTAGCTTTTTTGTAAAATGTAGAGTTAAATCGAACTAACGGAAGAGAACAAAAAATCCAAATCGGGAGCAATTTTGAAACCAAAGCGACATACGAACCTACACTAACAAAAAAAAATACAACACCGACACATTTAATCAAGACGTTGCATCTTACATCGAATCGAAACAGTCGTAGCTAGCTCTGTCGTAGCCGCCTAACTGTCGCAAACATAGTACGCGAAGTTTTTCATTATACATAGAATGCCACAAATAAAATAAAAAACACTTGAAATTGTATGAAATTTCATTACTGTATAATTTTTTTACTTTTTAAATGCACGTTTTGACTATGATAAGTCAATCCAAACAGCCAAATATTCGTGAAGATGGAATTTCTCCTACCATTTTTTTTAATTCCTAGGCTGAGATTTAATTTAGAATGAAACGGGGTATTTAAAAATGTCTCAAACAGTTTCGCTCTTTTTTAATATTTCTAATTCAAGCACAACTCAAATACCAAAAAACCTGCTTTCAATAAAAAAAAAAACCGTATTCAAATCGGTCCACCCGCTTAAGAGCTACGGTGCCACAGACAGACACACACACACAGACACACAGACAGACAGACATACAGACATACAGATACACAGACACACATAGCGGTCAAACTTATAACACCCCTCTTTTTGCGTCGGGGGTTAAAAATGGGAACAATAGTTCCGAATTAATTAAAAAGCGTACTGTACCTACCACTTTAAACCAGTTTAAACTAGCTATAAAAAGCTTAATTGCATTTAAATTTATATTTTTTATTGATATAATAGAATTTTATTTTAAATTAAATTATTATTTCTTATGAAATGGCATTATGAGTCGTGTCGTGTACCTACTTTAAAAATAAATAAAAAACAAGTGCTCAAGCATTTAATTTAGTATTTTAACAATTTTGCTTTATTTCCTCGCATTATTGAAGAAAAGCACTATATGCATATACCTATCTCAGCGGAAATGGCAATTCGTGGATTCGTAGGTATACAAGAAACCCAACCCATCCACGAATTGCATTTTCTCGGCCTCGGTAGTAATGTACTATTATTTCAAGCTTACCTACTTACACTTTTTACTATAAGCTGGCAACTAAATTAATGCACTTTAGGTTGTGAACTAATAAAGAACTCCAGTTCAGTGTTCCAGACGCTTTAAATTACTGAACTCGAGATTACAAAATTATATGCACAGTGACAAAGCATGAGAGTCGTGAAATGCGACAAGCAATTTAATAGTTTTAATATCCAGCTATGGTTTAATTCCCATTCTCATTTATTTTCACTGTTATGTTTCCTGCTGCGGAAATTAAAAGAGTCCCCCTTGCATAGTAAATAGTGCATTTGGCTCGAGATAAAACAAGGAATGTTTGTTGTTTAGAACAATCATCACTCCAGGACACAGCTCAAACTGCTAGAGTTAATCAAGGATTTAGTGTACGTTTAATTCATATTTACTAAACTAATCAAGATAATTGCCAGTTAAATTAAAAGCTTGAACATAAAATACGTTTCTTAACTTTAGTAGGTATGTACACGTTCAACACAACTCACGAATAGATTTTCCCTCAAAAATATCACTGGAAGGCATTTGACCATCCCGGGTAATTTGGGGTGGTAATGTGACAACTTTCGTCGCGTTTACCCCAAATTGCTGCCTGGTGCTACGCGGTACAAAACTTTCAAAATCTGTGACTTTATTTGCAAAAACATATATTTTCTCGCTGTTATTGTAATTTTTAAAATGCTTTTAACTGTTCAGAAATCCATTACTTAGTAAGAGATAATGGCATTAAAATGGCAACCCATAAAAACAATTTCAATGGTACCAAGTAATATCGTAGTAACCATGTCTAGTATTTAGAACGTATTTATAAATGTGCCTTCATTATATAATACGATCAGAGATACTTTTAATTTAAAAAAAAATTAGAACATTTTTACGTTTTTATTGTTTAATTTTACTGCCCTATTTAATTATCTTAATTTTTGTTGATTATCTTTTAAGCAGTAAGAGTCAGGCCACTAGAAGCGAAATCAACTTAATTTGACTGTTGAAACTTAAATCTTTACGGAAATAAAAACACGGTATAGGTATTAAAGAACAAAATATAAAAATGAAAGACACGTGGAAAGGGCGTACCGGCCTAAGCATTGCTTTTCCAGCCGGACGCGCGTGAAAGGTAATCCCTTTTCTTCTACAACGAGGAGGTTTACACAATCAGGCATTACCAAATGTAGGTACATAACAATACTTAAAATTTACTCTATATAGGTATACATTTAGGTCGTGGCCGAGGTTTGTGCGGCGAGTAGCCGTCGCCGCAAATTGTGGCGCGGCCATTTTTATTGGTGCCGATGCCCTAACGATTTTCGACATGGTGTGGAAAAATGATATTTTTAACGAGTTTGAATGTCGCGGTCGAAATAAAACACTTTGTAAACTCATGTTCTGATCGAGATCATTATTTTCAGAGCAATCTACAGGAATGCTGTGTAACATATACAGACGAGTATACTCGAATTATGATCACTATGTTTTTCCGTTAACATGAATGAAAGCTTTCAGGTCAAATACAGTTTGTTTCCCAAAAATATTCTAGGATTCCAGTTGAAATGAGTAGGAAAAACTTTAAAAAAGATAATCAATGATTATAATAATTGTTCAGTAACGCATGGAAAACCATTGTAATGGCTTTTCAAATAATTGCTTTTTAAATATCGTTGATGAAGTAAGCAAGGCAATGAGTTTTTTTTCATTTGAATTTATTTTTATTTGCGTGTCACGTTTCGGTCACGTCAATATCACGGTTATAAATGTAGCATATATATGTATCTTTTATACTCGTAAGTTGCTATAAGCGTAACCTCCTCATATGCTCTAAACTGTAGTTCAATTTTGGATCTGTCCAAGGTTTGTAAGCGTCGATGCGTCCTGGGCACAACTTAATGATTTTCCGGCCAATTTGTGGAGCATTGTCCATAATCAGACAAAAAAGTGGGACGGGGGGAAACCGTAACGTTTTCTGACATGTTTTTAATGTCGAATTTTTATACATCTACTGGCATCGGCACAAGCCCATCGAGACCGCCAATAACGAAAAATAATCTTATCATACCATTGTCATGTTTTTAACGGATTTGGAAAACCTCCGAAATCGTCACTTCAAAGTTCAATATCTCAAAAACGGCTAAACCGATTTTGATAAAACATGACTAAAAACCATTGCTAGAAAACCTGCTTTCAAATGAAAATAACTACATTCAAATTGGTTCACCAGTTTATGAGCTACGGGGCCCACATAAGGATATATATAACACCTCTCTTTTTAAGTCGGGGGTTAAACAAAGAAAAAGATTAATAAATGAGTTTTTTTTAATGTTTGTTACCTCAGAACTCCGTCATATATTAAACGATGTAAAAAAATCATTGGAATGGGAATACTTCCAATTAGGTCTTATTGTCACTAAGTCAGGATTTGATGAGTGGATCCTAGGGAAATCGAGGGAACTCATCAATGTTGTAGGGGCACCTAAGGTGTTTTGTGTATATTTTTAAGTAACTCGAGCATTTATTCTTGGAAATCATCATTTAGTGAAGTTGAACTGGAGGAAGACCACAGTTGGCCTCCGATGCTACACAATCAGTAGAAGTATTTTACAGGCTGAGATTAAATTATTGATCACAGTTGCTAAGCGATTTATGCTCATTGCAATGCATATCCTCCTTATCGCCTTTGTTCTCCTCTCTTTGTATTTGTATTTTTATGTGCAATAAAGAGTTTACATACATACATACATACATATGGTGAAGTGGAATGAATCAAGAAGTTGTACTATTATTTACTCTGTGGTAGAAGCAGCATGAGGACTCGTCAGCAATTAACGTCCCTGCATCGGAAAAAAACAATCTTTTGTGAAAGGTGATGCGCAGTTGCTATCAATCTATTGTAATTTAGATTAGTCACACCAAAAAACGAGATAAAATATATAACAAAAATTTAACCGACTACAAAAAACTATGAAATATTTTTCTACCAGTTTGAAGTCAATGCCTCAGCACGAGCCAGAAATGTTAATAAAAAGGTTACTAACAAAAGTGAATGAAGATATGTTTTTGCGTGTTTTTGAAATACCTACGTATAACTTTGTTAATACACTTATGTTTTGGTGCGCACACAATTTATGATTAAAATTAACGTAAACCTCATACGTAATGACAAAATGTAGGACACTTTTTATTAACTATGACATTCGAAGTGAACAGGAAATCATTTTTACGTTAGGTACACTAGACGAACAAAAGCTTTAAAAGTTTACAAAAATATCTTTATTCAATTTAGGCTATAACAAGGACTTATGAATGTCAAAAAAATCTACCACTGGTTCGGAAAAAACCTTTGTTGAGAAGAATCCGGCAAGAAACTCAACGAGGTATATTTTTTAAACAGATTTACCATTTTATTAAATGATACCTATACATCACAAGTATTTAATACAACTTTATAATCATAATTATGTACTAAATAAACCTCTCCCTGGTCACTGATTCACGTTGACAAGAAACTAGTATTTAGTTTAATTCTAACAAAAAGGTATATTATGTTTGTAAACCCTTTCTGGTACAAAAATAAAGAAACAAACACAATTGACAAACGTTGAGACACAAGTACAAAGATGAGTGGATGATAGGAGTATATTTAGTTCACAAAAGAAGTGAACAGGTCTTAATAAACTCGAAACTATACATTTTCATGTCACTTATTTCTCCCCGTGACCTACGTCACTTCTTGCACAATGCATAATAATATCTTTTTTTACATTTTTACAGAAAACACGTAGTGACGTAATTCGAAAACGAAATGAAGGCCCTTGGAACGACTTGTTTTTTTCGTCGGCAGGGGGCAATCAGGAGCAAATCGTGCGGAAGGTGGCCGAAGTTATCTCGCGAGGAATTTGGACAAGGATCAGCCGTGTCTCATTTCAATTTGAGAAAGATCACTGTAAGCTGAAATGCTAAAATCACGTTTTTAATAGGTAATTTACGTTTTAATAAAGGTAACTTGATTTTGCTTTTGACTAGTCTTTATCCGCAGGTTCACTTACGTAAACCATTAGGGTCTAACAGACGAATTGAAAGCCCGAGATTTTATTAAATTCCCGTGATTTTTCTCAAGCATTACGTCGTGTTCCTTTTTTGCGTTGTATAAAAAACATCCATCCATAATTTTACGTATAACCGTTCTTTATAGTTAACAAAAATATATATATATACTAGGTAGTATTGATTTATTAACATCATGCCGAACCGAATCAATATTTTGCCAGAACTATTTTTTTTATTTCATGTCTCTAAACTTGTCGGTTCAGAGTTTGGAATTTGGTGTAAAGGTAAACCAAAAATATACCTATGACTATTGTCAAGAGGGCGCTATTGTTCTTATTTATATTATGGCAAATAGTTCAGGAACAATGACATCTTGACTTGTCTACAACGTTTACCTGTTAGCCTCTAATGTTAATTTGGAAAGGTTTTGTAGTGGAATAGTTTCATTTCTCAAGCGTTTTTTAGTAGTTTATTATAAACATTATTCACAATGATCCGTTGTTGACTACGAATCGTTTTGGGCATTTTTTGTTATTGTTCAAAGAAACCGCCACAGTGACACTGACAATCATTAAAATTATTGCCAGTGTAAGAAATTAGTTCCAATGAAATTCCGCAACATGGCGAATAGTCATATACTTCTGGTAAGGCTTTCGATCCCGTGAGAATATTATTATGTGGATAAAAGTAGCGTATAGTAGTTTCAGCTGGATGATGATGAATCAGCCAGGACACGTTACGAGATCAGAACTACTACGAAATCCGAAAATCGAAGTTCGTGTCGTTCGGTCTCTCTGGCACTTAAGTATACTATTTAATACGAGAGCGAGAGGGACGGTACGATACGAACGAACTTCAATAATCGAACTGCGGAGTAGGTCCTCATGTCTTTCGAAACCATTGAATATACGCTACCGATTAGTAAGTTATCCCAACAACAGAAATCAGAACTAACCGTTAGTTCACAGTTTAATTGTGATTTATGACTGGGCTAGATTATTTAAATTGGCTTCTACTTTAATATGTGGCTGCCACGAAGGGTTACTGAATTGTACATTTTTTTTGATGAACTATAGTACCTATGTCGCGACTGAAATAAACTTTTTTTTTAATTTAAAAGTTGTTTTATTGGACACACATACATAAAACTATTCACTTACATAAAACTAAAACAACATTTAACTATATTTACCTACTGGTAGGTAAAGGTGGTAAATACCTACTATCACAATACGCCGAGCACCACATTGTGCATTGTGTCCTAGTTTAAAAAAAACTTCAGTCTAGATAGACTGAATAAATAGATAATAATTTAATAGATATTAAGATTTGTCAAATAATAATCACGGCAAAAGTACCTACTTGTGACTAGATGTGCTAACTAACAGTCTAACTAACCTTCTTTTGAATTACAATTTCGATTAGGTACAATGCACAATTGTACGAAGTGGAAGACCAACAACTTTTTAAATAAAAAATATTGTTATTCATCCACTATAGGCTTCCTGAGGAAAGTTAGATATAATAAAATCAGTCAAGTGCGAGTCGGACTTGTAAATGACAGTTTCCGTACTTCCGTACAATAAATAACACATCAGTATTTTTTTCCCGATCCGCACTGGGCTCGCGTGGGAACTATGGCCCAAGCCCTCTTGTTCTAAGAGGAGGCCTGTGCCCAGCAGTGGGACGTATATAGGCTGGGATGATAAGATTTTTTTTTTTGATTAAAAATTCTAATAAGTACTTACTTTACCAAAGTACTCGTTAAGAAACCAAATGAGTCCAAACTCGATGTAGTCGTGTTGTTATTACAGATTTGCTATGGTCAATCAGATCAGCTCCATGTTATAATAATATTGCACTAAAATCTAAAACTTATGAGTAGGTAAACGTTAAAAAAACAACAGGTCACTCACGTTGCCCTAGCAAATGCCGGCTGTCACCTTGGCCGCCTAGCAACGCCTAGCAACCAAAAATCGCTGAAAAAATCACGTTTTTTGTATATATGACAACCTCCTTTGATTTTTAACTTTATTTTATTTTTAGTTCCTCTATTTGTTCTTATAGCCGTTACAGTAATACATAATTTGTTAAAATGACAAGACTATTACGGATCGGCTCAAGAGATAGAACGACAGACAGCGGAGTCTCAGTAATAGAGTCCCGTTGGGACCCTTTTGGTACGGAACCCTAAAAATGAGGAAAATTCACAATATTGCCTCCTATCCCTATCGCATATTTATCACGAAAATAAATGAGTTTTATTGATACAAATATTATCTCGGCTCAACAGGAAATGGAATTGAATCCAAACGAAACGTATTTGAAGTAAAGTGGAGATTTAAAATAATTATTTTACTTGATATTTGAAAACATTTAGTGTAAAAATTTAAATTTTTATTTTGTTGCCACGTTTTCCTAAGTAAATTAATAAAAGTTGTTCCATAAATTATATACTGAGCGGTAAAAAATCGAGCCCTCTATTATATGCAGTAACAGGTCATTTTGTATGTAGAGTGGGAGCATTTCACTTTCGACGTATTTACTAAAAGACAAAAATAAATGCTTCAGAAATTTGACTTTTGGATTACGGACAGTCTGTGTCATAAAATGTGTGCGGCCAAACCGCTGCTAAAAAAACGGTGACGGCACAGAATCGCAGTGACGCACCGTAGGCGCACCGTTTTTAGCGCATGCTCTCCACACCGCTGCTTAAAATACGGAATCGCAGTGACGTGCCATAAACGTCAGGCCTTTACCGAACAAAAGTCGTTACGTTTACGGCACGTCACTGCGATTCCGCACCATTTGCGTATTTTAAGCATGCAAGCATGGAAAGCATGCAAAAAAAATCGGTGCGCATACGATGCGTCACTGCGATTCCGTACCATCGCCAATTTTTAAGCAGTGGTGTGGTCGCTCCTTTAAACTAGGTACCTTGTCGTTTCAACTCCTTTGATAATTTCGATAATTTCCTATAGCAGGCAACCTATAACGAAACAAAGTGTTTTATTTGTGATTCTGACTGGACCTTGGTGTAGTTGTCAGATGCAAGTCACTATATCGATTCAGTGAAACAAAATATTGCATATAGGTCAATAAATTCGCCATATGTAGGTAAGTATTTAAACAACTTTCTAGATGCTTTCCGACTTTAATGCAGCATGTTTGTACGGAAAATTTTTAATATATTAGAAAAGTTGCGCGCCGGGACGAGGCAGTGCGGAGCTCGCGGCACCGACTTTAAAATTTGTTGCTGTATACCCTGTTTTATTTTTATTTTAATAGGATTAGGAGAGATTTTAATGCGGGAAATTAACAGTTGTGGTTTTAAAAGTTCGTTAAGAACCATCGTTAAGATAATGTCCGTGGTTAATTAGGCGGCTTGACTCGCGCATCTCTCAACCTGTAGGTAATGATGCTTTTTAGTTGTCAAAGTTAGCGAACCAAATTTACTTTACTAAATGCTTCTTTCAACTTCTACCTTGCAATTGCATTAAAGTATTCCAGATAGTAAGTTAATCATGTTTAAATTTGTAAAATAAATAAAAGGTATTACGAGAATGTACTGAAGAAAAAAAGAAAAAACTGGATTAACGAAAACCTTTAATAGGATTTCCGTTATTAAGTATATACATAAGCAGTGCAAAGGAAAATTTGAAAGGAACCTGTGAATGATATGAAAAGGAATAACTGAAACCTACCGAGACTGCCGGAGATGTCTAGACCTGTGCAAGGACTGCAGCAAATTCAATCAGAAACAGCTTTTCAAAAATTCATGAACTAAGATCGCTAGTTTGCTGCGAACAAAACAAAGCCCGAAGAAAATAAGTATGACGAGAGTCGGCAACGTAATGTAAAAGTATTTTTAGGGTTCCGTACCCGAACCTTAATAGGTAATGTACTGTCGCTTCGCTGTCCGTCTCACTATTTGACTGTCTGTCACAAAGCTGTATGTCAAAAACAACAAACAATAAATAAATATTTTATTTATAAAGAATGTTTTTCCTGCGACCAACTCGTGTTTGAGCGGTTTTTATTTGTTGATATTCAGTATACCTCTATTATCGTTCCGAGTTTGACGTTTGTGTGTTTAACTGTTACAGAGATTAAATAAAAAGAAAAGGGGTCCCCATACGTTATACGTTTTCGTTCTATCTTCATAAGGTTTAAACATACAAATCTGTTTTTCACATTTATGTTAATCAGAATGAATAACAGACATAAATGTTTAATACTTGGGAAAAATAGCCTATTGATATTCCAGAGATGCAGGTACGCAGATAGTACCAATTTTTAATCCAAATCAATTCAGCCGTTAAACGTTAAAGAGCTATTAAACACACACACACATTGGTTAGTAAATAAACGTCAAAAATGCTAAAACAAATCTAAAAAAAAATTTAAAATAAAATTTAATCTTTAGGTTTGTAGCACATTGTTTCTAATAGATAGGTACTGTAACGTAAAAGGCATCTCATATGTATATTCAGTGGATTAAGACACGGAACCCTCGGGGCGGTCTATCCCTACCATGGTTTTTTTGTTTGGTTGCACTCGCCATTGTCCGAATTGCCGGCATAAAAGATCACAAAAAATATTAGCGAAATATTTTTGCATAAATTATGTTCAGAATTTTGCCGCTTCTCAATGAGGATCAATGGTATTGTGGACGGTTTCTTGTTTGCATCTCAATAAAATTCAAACCCTTTGTTTTCCATTGAACGCCCGTTAGCATAAATGAAGTAGGTAGATACTGGGCCCAGATTTTATGCACTACATTAAATACGTATAATGAAATTAACATAAAAAAGGTGTTAGTTGATTTATCTGTGAAATTTTTGTAGCTTCATTTATTTTATTTACTTGTACTCGAAGTATAAAAAAATCAGATAATGACATTAAACTGAATTTATTATTATTTGGGCGATTAAAAAAAAAGTGTACCTTTTTTTTGAAGTTTTGGAAAAAATATGGTTTTTCCTACTCAGAATCAAGAGCACAATCTATCCCGATCGTTTAAAAAATACCTCATTTTTTCATACATAATTTTATGTCTCAGTTTTGTCATGCCACTAAGTGTATGAAAAAAAAACGTCGCAAAATGTCCTTTTTGGCAAAAAAATTTACACTTTTTTTGAAATCACCCAAATAATAATAAATTAAGTTTAATGACATTATCTGTTTTTTTATACTTCGAGTACCTACAAGTAAATAAAATAAACGAAGGTACACAAATTTAACAGATAAATCAACTAACACCTTTTTAGGGTTCCGGAGCCAAAATGGCAAAACCGGAACCCTTATAGTTTCGCCATGTCTGTCTGTCTGTCTGTCGGTCTTTCTGTCTGTCCGTCCGCGGCTTGGCTCAGGGACTATCAATGCTAGAAAGCTGTAATTTTGTTCGAATATGTATGTAAACTATGCCGACAAAATGGTACAATAAAAATTTCAATAAAAATTTTTTTAGTTTACCTCCCATAGACGTAAAGTGGGGGTCATTTTTTTGTCATCCAACCTTGTAGTGTGGGATATCGTTGAAAGACCTTTTAAAATCATAAGGGGGTTGCTAAAACGATTTTTCGATTCAGTGATTTTTTCGCAAAAAATACAAATACAAATACAAATAACTTTATTTCGCTTGAAATATGGTACAAGAGGTGTTTATTAAAAGACAATATTGGTTCACATATTTAACCATCATCTGGCATGCAAAATGTCATAAATTACAATTCTTATTTTTATATTATAATCAAAATGTCACCTGATTTATTTAAAGTGCAAATTTTCATTAAAATTGCGCGTCCCCCCTCTAAAATGTAAACTAGTGGGTGGGAAAATTTGAAAAAATTCAGAATGGTAGTAAGTATATCAAACTTTTAAGGAAAATTACAACGGCTAAGTTTGCTTGAGAATTATTAGTAGTTCAATTGCAGCCTAAGGTATAAAATAATAATAATAATAAATATCATGGGACACTTGACACCAATTGACCTGGTCCCAAACTAAGCAAAGCTTGTACTATGGACACTAGGCAACGGATAAACATACTTATATAGATAAATACATACTTAAATATACCTAAACTTGGAAGATTCCGTATAAAATACGAAATCCTTAGAAAAATATTACTTATTTTGTTCTTAATGGGTACGGAACCCTATTTTAGGCGTGTCCGACACGCTCTTGGCCGGTTTTTTATGTTAATGTAATTATACGTATAAATAATAAAAAATATATATATAATGAAAAAGAAAGGGTACACTTTTTTTGAAAACGCCCATTTACATTATTTCTCGTAGAGGCTATCGGCTGCAGCCGCAAATAAAGAAACTGTGTGAAGTGACAAAAATTATATTTAATTATTTCTTTTGGCAAAATTGTTCTTTATTTTTACAGTTTAGCAAGAAAAAGATTTATAATTCAATTGTATATAAAATTTAATGAAATCAATTATCGCTGAACAGTTTTAAATTTATAGAGTAAGTATACCGGGTGTGGCCTGTAATACGAGCAAAAAATTAAAACATAGATGTTCCTCGTCATATTGAACAACATTAGTTCAGCGACTTTTGAAAATAATGGAGTCTTTGATTTTTCCCTTTTTCATACAAATTAAATACTGCTATCAATGTACGCCATCCTGGAACCCAACTGACGTCGCCTGTCACGCTACAAACATCAAGCATTTTGCTTTACATTGCTTCTTCGAATAAACTTAAAATTGTAATAAAAATTAAAAAACTAATTATTTTTAAAAGTCGCTGAACAGTTGTTAAGTTTGACGAGGAGGATCTATGTTTTAATTTTTTGCTCGTATTACAGGCCACACCCGATATAAGTAATTATGTCTTCTTATATTGACCTCTATTATCTCACCTGATGGTAATTGCAGATGAGGCCAAAGATGCATCTCATCGGCCCAACAACAATAGACCATTCTATCTGAAATGAAATAACCGTAAATAATTTTGTTAGAACCCGCATTATACCTAATCATCCAGGCCGCTAGGCCTACGTATACATAAACATATTTCTTTTTTATAGCCACTCAACCAGTTTACCCAAGTAAATGATATCGATACCTGGTTTTAATTAAGTGTAATTAACTATAAGAGTAGTTTAATCAATGGCATTGCCTTGCCCGGAACCGGACGGGCACAGACCCGGGAACATCTTGTGGCAAACTTGTAAAGGCATCTCTAACTTAAACGTAAGTTTTTTGATAAGTCAGTGTTTAAACGATAGGGAGGCGGGGAGTTACAGGTGGCAAGGGTGTGAGAGAAGGCCACGTAGTGACGCGTCATTGGCGAAACGTCGATGTTACATTTGTGGAAGTCGATAAAGAGATTTCGCCAGTTCAATAAAGAGATAACTAGTGGTTGCGCTCCTGTAGTTAGAACTGTTGACTTAATTACGCTATTTTTAAATAGCTACAAAATTATAGTTTTTTTTTTAGCGATTGTAATGTCTTTGCGACTAATTATATTAAAAAATAAATACAAGCGGACGACCAAACACCGGGGGCCCCCCGGAGCAGCTTCCCTGAAACTTCGGTGAGTCTTCATTTCTCTCTTACTATCAAAGGAATTTCCCAACAAAGGGTTATACAAATTATTTTTTATTCAATGGTCACAGCATAATTATTATGACAATATTATGACATTTGTGTCATATAATACAACCAATTATTTGTGTTTTGACACAAAGAATTGGTTATTTTCTTCTGGTACTTAATAAAAATACAATTTATGTAGTTAAGCTTGGAAATAATCTACTAAAATTAAGCAATTTTCATTTTATTGACATTTTTGTATTAGCTCCACTTGTAACGTTGTATCTACATGTCACGGATTCGTTTAACTTGATTTTCTCACACACTTCTTTTTCCTGAACGGATTTGTAGCCAATTGCAGCCTCGGCTTTGTGCAGTCAGAATCAGGGATAAGGATGTGTTATAAAACATGTTTTTTGAATGTACTCCCAAAGGCGGGCGTATTCAGCCACATGGTGAGTGCTTCTCAGGGGGCACCTGCGTCAAGGCCGGTTGAGGCGAAGATGCAAGCGATTCGCTGGGTGCGCGATGAAAGCACCAACTAGCGGTTACAATTACGGCGGACTTTAAAATATCAAATGGCTGGCTGCCGGTACGAAGAATAAGTAAACAAACAAATAATTTCAATGAAATATCGAAATTTACATATATTCTATTCGATCATGTAAATCTATAGTGTCGATAATAACGTTGACCTTTTTAATTTCCCGTCTTAAATGCTACAATCAAGTTATTTCAGCACACGGACTTTCTTATGACTGTCTTCACGAGAAGTAAAGAAATAAGTAAACAAATTTAATCAAATAACGCATTTCGTATATGTTGCAGACGATTATTTATGACTGTAGTAAGTCGTTAGTAATGGAGATTTTTTGTGTATTTTCAGTTAAACATGGCCAAATTCATTATAAAAACTAGATTTCGATCACACTATACGACACCGCTTTCCAACCACAAACAACAACAATAAAGGCACAGAATAACTAATAGTACTACCTTAAAAGGAAAACAATTATTTTTGGCTCAATATGGACATTTTCATTACTCTTGGACAAGAGTAATGAAACCAAATGTGAAGATCATAAATTCATTACGAGTCACACTATTGAAGCTCGTGTAATTCGTCATATTTCAGTGACATCGACGCCATACAAAACATCTTTCTTGTGGAAATTTATAGAATTTTGTAATCACTGTTTTTGCTATTGTTTTTGCAGTTAACTACGCAGCAGGTTTCGTAACGCATATTTATTTATGTTTGCTTAATAATGCACGAATACGCAAATTTCACTAGTAAATAGTGACAGTTGGTCCGCCGAAAAGTTCCTTGTTTGGCCAAGGTGCGCGCTGCGATCGATTCATGGTTCCCCCACCTCCTACATTGCACCCAGCAAATAGAGCGAACAGAAAGAGTTGCCGGATATAGTTCTTCATAGAGAGGCTTTTGCTCCAAAACCATATCACATAAAAAAAATAGTGGCGCAATTCATCAGTGTATAAAAAATACACGTGGCACAATCATTACAAAGACATCATTGGCCGCTTAGTAGGTATATTCAAAATAACCTAAACTAACCAAAAAAAAGTTGAAAAACCCCCGACTTTGTCACTTCAAAGTTCAATATCTTAAAAGTGGCTGAATCGATTTTGATGAAACATGTCCAAGAACCATCGCTAGAAAACCTGCTTTCAAATAAAAAAACCGCATACAAATCGGTCCACCCGCTTAATAAAATGATCGAGATCAGTACAAAACATTTTTTTTATCGACAGTTGGGCCATAGACACATGCACGTCACTATGAAGCAACAGGGTCTTGGACGCGTGCGCGTTGCCACCCCAAGTCACATAAATGCCCGTGCGGGTCTGTTTGGCGCTCAGAGCCACGTCCGCAGCCGTCGCAGCAGTCTCCAGAGCTCGCGACGCGACTGCTACGGCCTCGTAGCAATGTTCATATCACCTGTGTGAAATTTCACCGCAGTCTCGAACGGTTGACTGAAAACAAAAGAAACTGTACTTTTTCTGTGGCCATGAATTTGAAGTGATGAACGTTTTGTGCTGTGATTGTGACCAGTGCTGGTTTTAAAAGGTTAGTGTAAAGTAAACTATTTGTGTGGTGTTTTTAAATTTTGTGTATTTTTGGGTTTATTTTGTTTTGATTTATTTTATTAATTTTTGTTTTAGTTTTTTTTTTCAGGAGTATTTCAGTTTGCTGTAGAAAAATAAAACACGGAATTTGTGTTGCTCTGCATGAGACTCTAAAATTGGTTAAGTTTTGACTAAACGAATTAACACTTTGGAGTTAATTTTTTAAATAAATAATTTAAATAATTTTTTTCGACTTTTTTTCTTACTTTTTAACTCACAGGTTAAGAAAATTTGCATCAAATTTTCGGAAATAATTTTGTGGCGCACTGAATTTATGATCAACGTTTACAATCGTCGAATCAACGATTTACAATCCAATTATTTATGAGGATTAAACACATATTATTAAAGAAATCCTGACTATGTTATTTTTTAATCATGTGCATCCAATGTCCGTATTGATCGCTAAATTTTGTATAAATGGGTTTTGGAAACATTTTGTAGATATATACTGAATTAAAAAAAAACACAATATCCGGTTAGAGCCTATGTACACGGCGTTTTTTTATGCGCCGCCGACGCGGCTTTTGTGACGCGCGCTTACGGCACCGAAAATTCTCAAAAAGCTAGTAGAAAAGTGACTGAATCTCGTTGACTGCGCGAGGTGTGCGCCTAAAAATTACACCATATGCTTACGCCCTTATTTCAACTGAGATTAGCTATGCGAAAAATATGTTTGGTGTTTCACTTTTGGTATACTATTTCATTTTCACTTTGGCCGACGAAAAAATATGTAGGTATGCACAATATTCAGAAAATGAATACCCACACCCAAATAATGTAACATAGGTACGTGAGAAATAAATAAAAGTAAACTGATAAATTTTTGGCACTTTAAGGAATTGAAAATTATAACCAAAGCGACGGACTCAATTAAAAAAAAAGATTCGATTAATAATAACAAGAGTATCTCGTACAATTTTTATTCCGTGTTTACTTATTACTATTTAGGATAGGTGTAATGGTTCTAGAAAATTAGTAAAATCACTAAATTACAAAAAGTGTATAATGTTGTTTTGTTCATTACAAATCTTAAGAGACAGATTGTACACTTTTAAAAGAGGTAAATGAGGGTTTTAAAACCTCGAGAGTATAGACATAATTTAAAATTTGTAACAAAATCATTTGTTGCTTATAAAGTACCTACAAACTGTCCTTTTGAAACCAGCTACAAGTTAGAATACTCTTTGATTGAAATATCAACTGAAAGAATTCATTAGATTTAATTTGACCGTTGCCAATTTCGCCGTGTTTTTCGATTAAATAGTAATTGATCAACTGAAATCACGCCTTGTTGGACCGCCGTCACCGAAAATTTTAATGGATAACTGACATTTTAGGCACTTTCTTATAAAGCTTACTCCTAATGGCAGTGTCAAAATAAGTTTTAAACCTCAAGATGAAGAAATTAGATATAACGAAAAAAAAGCGGTTGTGGCCTCAGCTGAGTCTACTCGTACCATTGTCCTAAAGAACAGAACATGCATGCAAGTTGAAATCTCATTTTAGGTAAAATTTTACTGACGTATCTTAAGATATCTAGTCATTAAATAATAATACATGAAATTATGCTACGTTAATAGAAGAAAAAACTGCGGCAATATGCAAAACAGCGGCCAAGTGCGAGTCGGACTCGCCCATGAAGGGTTCCGTAGCAGCAAGTAACATAATAGAAAAGTTTCCTTTACTTTACGATTTATGGCGTATTAAAAAAACTACTTACTAGATCTCGTTCAAACCAAGTTTTCGGTGGAAATTTGCATGGTAATGTACATCATATATTTTTTTAGTTTTATCATTCTCTTATTTTAGAAATTACAGGGGGGGGGGACACACAGTTTACCACTTTGGAAGTGTCTCTCGCGCAAACTATTCAGTTTAGAAAAAAATTATATTAGAAACCTTAACATTATTTTTAAAGACCTATCCATAGATATTCCACACGTATGGGTTAATTAATGAAAAAAAAAATGAGTTTCAGTTCTAAGTATGGGAAACCCCAAAAATTATTTTTTTCTATTTTTGTGTGTAGGTAAATCTTAATGCGGTTCACATAATACATCTACTTACCAAGTTTTAACAGTATAGTTCTTATAGTTTCGGAAAAAAGTGGCTGTGACATACGAACGGACAGACAGACAGACAGAGATGACGAATCCGTAAGGGTTGCGTTTTTTGCCATTTGGCTACGGAACCCTAAAAAGGAGTTAATAATAGTTATCAATTGTAGGCAAGCATATACGAAAACATTTTATTACAACTTTGGTTTCTGTAGGTACTCGTAAAATACCTACCTATGCGAATCTTGAACACAAAACGTAAAAAAAATATGCAAACAATGTCACGCCTATTTAATAAAGCCTCCTTAAAATTCATCCAGAACAATTCCGAACTTCTTAATTCGCAATGCAAATTAAGTAAACGAGATATAATTATGGATCTATTTAAAAGTACTTAAAGCAGAAAAATAAAAAATGAAGTAGGTACCTACTTACAATTCAGTAGTTCGTTCAGATGTCCAGTTGAACTTCACCTCATATTAAGTGTGTGCTGCTGAAGTACTTGGGGGAATGTGTAAAATCAAATTAAGTACCTACAACGAAAACGCGTTAAGAGTGGCATTTGCTTTTTGCAAAGTTGGGGCGGAGGCAGGCAAGCAGAATACGGCGCGGCGGCGGCGGTATTGGCAAATGCGGAATGAATGTAACCTACCGGAATAAAGTTGTAAGCGTGAGCTGCGACATTTCACACCACCTGCTTCAGACCGTACATTAACGTACGTGGACGGCATATCAATAGCCGAATTACAACTTTTTATATTTACCACATTGCCTGAATTTGGGCTCTGTGCACAGAATAGCTAATTATTGTTTTTTTTTATTCCGGCGCTCAGTAATAATTTCCGCGGCCGCTTTCATAAAAATTACACGCAATTTGATTAAGGTTCAAATCTGGTTTGTTACCTCAAGTGTCCATATTGCCACCAAACTTATTAAGTAACTTCGGTTCATTTATAGAGCAAAGATTTTTTATAAATAATAAATATTTTTTTGAGAATTTTAATCTCGGTAATTTATTTTGTGGAGGGCTGGGGACCGCCGGGATGCCACCCCGTGCAAATCGACAAAGGTGGGGAATTAATCTAATGTCTAAGCGTTCCCTTATATAATAGGAGAACAAAACTTATCTTTAATTACAATTTCATCATCAGATTCTGAATACAGATACGACGTCCTCATGGTACTAATAAAGAAGTAAAAGCTATTATTTTATTTAACACTTAGTTAAGAATTAAAAGTTAAAAATAAAATAAAAACTTATCCTTTTTACTTCATTCAGCATTTAGTGCATAACATTTCAAACACGTAGAAGACAGTCCTGTGGAAAATAATTCCACCCATTCTAACACCAGGTGACACCAAATTTTCTATCTAATTAAAGGTGAACACAGAAAGTTCCATCTGAACCATTTTTCCCGGTAACTAAGCCTCTTCCCAGTTCCCGCCGAGCCCAGGGCAACGAAATGGGAAATTTCAATTTCACAGTAAGATTTTATTAAAGTATAGAGGCTTGGGAACCGCTCGAATATAGTTGTTGGAAACAAATAAACGACTTTCCTGGACTTTTTTTCTTTTTATACATAAAAGCGTCGAGTTGATTTATCGTCGGAGCTGCGAGCGATCGCTGGCCTGCGTCGAATCTACGAGTAGATCGACAGAGCATTTAAATTTATTTTATAAGCACATATTGTACATTTATTCGATCGCAGTTACAAAATACCCAATTTTTTATTGAGCTCTGATATAAATAAATAATCAATGTGTTTATCTTCACGTACTTTGACCAAGCCTACTGAGTGATTTGAGTAGTATCTTCATACAGCATCAAATAATAACATACTTATAGACTCCTCGTCAGTAAATTTGACTAAAGAAAAGAAACATCGCTGCTCTTGCCGCATTGGACCGCTTATTTATTGAAAATGCAATTTAATATTTGACATTTATTTTTATTTTAATACGGTCATTGTAATTCCCCCAATGCTTTTAATATAACTATTAAGTTTTTTAGCCGTTTTCATAGCTAGTTAAATCAGAGTTTAAAAGTGCTTTTAAAATAGTTCAAGAGCCGTCAAGATGAAGAAGACGGATGGTACAAGCACCTACATAATACTTACTCGTACCTACTTTGTGTTTAAGTCTGCCGATTCATTCAACCATGTTCAACATGTTAAACCATTTTATGTGTATAAGTACACTATGTAATTCACTGTAATGCGCAAGCACGAACCTTTAAAGTCAACTTTAAGTTATTTGCTTGCGATGGTACATTAAGATGCGCCTGTCCGTTTCGAGGAGCAGTTTCAATTCTACTGCAATAGTGTTTGGCTGATGCAGTACGAGAGTAAATGGAATAAAAACGTGTAGTTCGACCAAAAGCAGGTAATGTAAACAAGTTAGCTGTTCCAAAGCTGTGTGGATTTTAAACGGGGTACTAGCGGAATTCCGCCGGTGCCGGTCTCTCGTAACGCGCCAACCTAAAAGGTAAATGGGTCATAAAGGCATATCAATATTGACCGCGCAACTCCCATCCAGCGTACATCATGCCCGTTATATTGGCCATATCTCACGGTATGCCGAGAAGCCATTTTTTTCCAACAGTAATTTATGAACGCGTCGCTGTATTTTTATAAACGGTACCACATGCGAATTTTTGGTGTCTGACAATGATTACGCAATATTGGTTTACTTTTTTTAAATTAAATTAGCTAATAAACACAAGCTTGGTGACACATATTCGTAAAAAAACTGTTTTGAGAACACATTGTTCGTCATAGATCATCATTTCGCCGAATATGCCAACGCATGGAATGATGTACAGTGGGAGTAGGAAAACCTTCGTCAGTTATTAAATTGATTCCTTTATACAGTCATAGATTCTTAGTACGTTTTGAAACCAAAGCACTAAGTAGACAAGGGCATATCAAATTATACTTACTAGACATGATAATAAGGGTCAAAATAGTATACACCTCTAACATATATCTAGTTTCATATCAATACCAAACCTTTTTAATAAACATCGTCGTAAGAGTTTGAATCAAATAATGTTCTTTTTAATTGTCAGTGTTAGTCAGTGGTAGGGTTGCTATGGTCACCTTTAAACAAGATTATGTTTAGCAGGTTGACAGCTTGATGCAGTATGTCATACTCAATTGGTAAAGCAGATTATCGCTCATACTGAGCAAAGGAAAATAGATCTTAAGGTTATACATTATGGTAAAACACGCATCACGTGTCGTAATAACGAACCTCTGCAACTTATACTTTTCTAGTTTTTCAATATTCTAGTTTCGGTATAATTTAGGTAAAAAAACTTACCGGAAAACCGTAAAAATAAATACAGGAATTTTTCGAACTAGATACTGATATATAATGGTATGTATGAAGCTCCCAATTGACATGTAGCTCACGTGGGAACTTAGTAGCATCAGCTCACATTCTAACCGGAGGTCTATGTCTATCTGTGTGACGTTCCTAAGTACCTATATGTGCTTGGGATGATGATGTTGAACAAATAAAATATTATTTCGTTGGAGTTAACATTGTTTACAAAGTCTGTCCTTTAGTTAAATAATCCGTACCTAAATAAAACTTTATCGTGAAGATATTATTTTTGTGAACAGTTTCATTAATTACCCGCTACTTAATTATTTGAACAACAAAACCCCTTTTATTTGCTAAGCCGATGCCATGTAATTACAGGGCATAGCGTGAACAAAAGGATAAATATAAACATAAATGGTATTGTTCCATTAAATCCTTAAATATTTGATGTCTATTAGAATTGCCAATTATGTAGGCTTTTCTTCCTATGTTTATTGTGCTGAGCGTTATAGGTATTATATGTATTGAACTCAATTACATATTACTTACATATGTCTTAAAACAAGCAACAGCTAAAAAGTTGATCTGACTACAAAAACCACGAAAATAACTTTCTACTCTTCTGTTTGATGTCGCATCGCTTCAGCACGAGCCAGGAGGAACCTACACCTAGTCATCTACTTTACTTAGGTAGATACCTATGTATATGTATACTATCGGTTGGATTTTGATCACTCCAGCTGACTCGTGCTGACTTCAAACAGATCAGTGGAAACTTCATTTTGTGGTTTTATAGAGTTGGTTTAATTGACATTTGGTACATTTTTTTCTCGCTTTTTACTGTAATTAATTAATCTAAGTCACATAGGTTATTGTCAATAGTTCGTCATCTTTTGCAAAATACGTATCGCTTTCCCCGATGCAAAGACGTTAACTGTTGAGGAGTCCTCCTGGTGATATAGTAATAATAATAATAAAAATATTTTTTCATCTTAAGATAGTTGATTGCATTTATTTCCTTCATTATTTCAAAAGATATCCGTGTGTTTTGCTAAGCCAGTAATTCTACTTAATTTCTAACTCTACACTCATAATTTGTATTTGTCAGTTGCGCTTTGATGTTTTTAAAAGAAAATTACATTTTTAAACAATTATCGAAATAGTATGCAACCTCGCTAAAATATTAATTGGCGCCTGTGGTGCAGTCCTAACTCTTAGACTGGGCACAATAAAAAAGGAATTTAAGAACACAAACACTACCTAATTTAAAATATAATGTAATCGATTCTACTCTCGATTCTGAGCAAACTACTTTCTGGTTTTCAGCTATTTAATTAACACCTTGTATACCATCCGTTCCACTTGACCATTATGCGTTGCGACTAACATAAATTGCTTAGCAACTACATTTAAGTACCTACTCGAATGGCAACCAGATATTATAGAGTAGTTCCAGTGGCTAATTGCGATCATCCTCATTTTGATCGCACTTCGCCAAATGATGATATCCAAAAGCACAAGCACGAGTTAATTCAAAATATAACCAAATCAGTACAGGTGTCCCTACAAAATTTAAAAAGTTCATTCAATTTCCCCGAGATCTAGTCATAAAAAAGTGGTTAACCAAGAAACTAAACAATTAGTGGCTGTTTCACCACCAACTGATTAGTGTTAACTGACGGTTAAATGTGATGCCATCTCTATTTAATTTGTTCGAATAGACGGAGATGGCAGCACAATTAACCGTCAGTTAACACTAATCAGTGGGTGGTTAAACAGCCCCTTAATCTAAGTAAGTACCTACAAAAAAGAAATAATTTTCGTTGGATGGTTATCTATACAGGTTGTCGTTAAAACCAAAACTACTGACAGATTAAGCAAATTTTAAAAGTTCCATAATATTCCCACACTTTTACATAAATATACTCACCCTTTATCAGGGTTCCGTAGCCAAAATGGCAAAAACGGAACCCTTATAGTTTCGTTATGTCTGTCTGTCCGTCTGTACGCGGCTTTGCTCAGAGACTATCTAGTAAGTCTAGTGTTAGAAAGCTGTAATTTTGCACGTATATATTATATAGCTACTATGCCGACAAAATGGATCAAATATAAATAAAATATATAAAAAAACATTTTTTTAAGGTACCTCTTACCATCAGGAGACCCATTTGCTCGTTTGCCATCCAGTCAAATAATAAAAAAAAAAACCTTCAAGTTTTTCGATTTGGTCATCTTTTTGCGAAATATTCAACTTTAAAGTACAAATTTTCATTAAAATCGACCGTCCTCGGGCCCCCTCTAAAAGCTAAACTATTGTTTTAAAATTTTGAAAAAATTCATGATGGTAGTAAGTATATCAAACTTACAAGGAAAACTACAACGGCTAAGTTTGCTTGAGAATTATTAGTATCTAGTTTAAGAGTAAATAGCAGCTTAAGGCATAAAATATAGAAGGAAAAAATAGAATAATATTTATTTATAATAATAGTAGTTACTCTTACGTTTTTGATACTAATTAAATAGTTTCTTTAAATTTTTTATTTCAACCCTACCCGTAAAAAAATCTAATAACTCGAAAACCATTTGATTATTCAACATTTTCATTTCTTATTTGTTCGATCTGTAAACTTATGACTTCGCCACCAGCCCTCTTGTTTTGGCATCGGTTTCCGGCACACCTTGTATATAGCATAAAAAAGTAAAAAAAAAACGATTCAATAAATAGAACCCAATTTTCACGAAACCGATTGAATTAAAATGTTTTCTAAACATCATGTACTTCAACTCATGCTCGTATTAGCACAGGGGACCTTTTTAAATTTGGTGGCGTTGGGACGGGCTGATAACACTTTATGTTCACAAAGAGTTGTTTTAGGCTCCACTTTACATAATGAACTGGTATAAAGTCTAAACGTGAATAACGCTATGCTGTAACGGAACACAACAAACAATTTAATAATGTGCTCTGGTCATAGGTACGTTTGAGATAGAAAATTAGCGGATAAACCTAAGAAACACATACATACTCGTACTTAAGAAGTTGGGATAGTCGCGTTGGGGTGTGTATTTTTTTTTACATGTGCATATTTTTTTGGAGCTTCTTACAATATTTCAAATTACGTGCCTTTACTAGGTAAAGTATTTTGAGTACAAACTTTTAGTAGGATAGTAAGTAAATATTGATTTATTTTTTATCACTTGTAGATAAATTAATAATAATAATAAATGTTTATTGACAAAAAGTTAAATAATAAATATCATGGGACACTTGACACCAATAACCTAGTCCCAAACTAAGCAGAGCTTGTACTATGGATACTAGGCAACGGATAAACATACTTATATAGATAAATACATACTTAAATACATATTAATACATACATCCAAGACCCGAGAGCAAACATTCGTATTATTCATACAAATATCTGCCCCGGCCGGGAATCGAACGTGGGACTAACGCTTCGTAGTCAGGTTCTCTAACAACTTGACCATCCGGTCGTTAAACGTTACATTGTTAATAGTTATTTTTTTTTATTCGTCTGGATGGCAAACGAGCAATTGGGTCTCCTGATGGTAAGAGATCACCACCATATAACATGAGATTTAATAAGTATTGGCAGAAAGTTCCTTTTTTACTTATTTTTTTTAAAAGGTTTTTAGTATTGACAAAGTTAATCGATTTTAATGGTTTCTACAATATTATAGTTTCATCGTCAATTTCCGTTTTTTTTCTTCATAATAGTTTTCTATTGTCCGATTCTGTAAATTTTCACAACAGCCTTACATTATTATACCAAATACGGTATTTGACTATTTTGTATATGTTTTATAAATTAAAACTACACAATGCCTGTTATCGAATAGAAAAACTATTTTTAAGCTACCTTACAAAGTTATAAAGGTTTGAAATTCAAGATTAGACAGAGAAAGACATACTGGCATGTGACGTCACACGCCAGTACCGCCATACTTGCTGCATAGAGAAAAGCATTTGAGAAAGAGACAGGTATATATATTTTTCAAAAAATCACTATAAATCCAATTTTCAACCGATTTAAATTTTCTCTTCGCTAAACACGATCTGTTTATCTATATTTTCATAATAATATTAAGATATGGCAAAATCAGGAGTTGTCAAATACCGTATTGTTACAGTTCCAAATAAAAGTTTTTTTTATATATATTATATCTGAGTACATTCTTTGAATAGTAAAACGTACCATTTTCTAATTAATAAATTGAAAGTTGATTGGGTTCTAGGCGGAATTCTGTGTCGTTGCCTATTTCATTTATGTAGACAACGGTACTTTAAAAAACAAAATATAGGTTTTGTAAATTAGATTCGGCTGGCTCTTGTGAAACTAGCGATTAACGAAGACTTAATATTTTTTTCATCTCTCCTGTTCGGAAAGTTTAATTTTCATGGGTAGATAGCTGGGTGGAAAATTGCGTTTTCATCTCTAGGGTGGAAAGTATTTTCTTTTTAATTTTTCGATTAGCCACCGAGTCGAATATAATGAGGGCTATCGTTTTTTGTCTCACTAGATGGCGCACTGTTGCATGCGTGAGGTTTTTAAGTATGGCTTTCAAAGTCTGTTATTACGGGCGTGAAAACAAAGTTTAGATTAAAATAATATTTAATACACCTTAAAACCGTACCATAAAATATGGAGCATGCCACAGTGTTGCATAGTCCCCGTTTTGTTCGGAAAAAAGGGAGGACAAAGGTTTCCGAAAGACAAAACTGTCTCAAAACACAGACATTAATTATCCTGGAACGCATATTTGCCATAATTAATTTCAGATATTGCAAAATATTCACAAAATTATTCTAATTATAAATAAACCCGCGTAGCTCACCCAAAAACTATGAGATTTGACATTTCGGAGACCTCACGCTACACTAGCGCCTCTAGCGGTGAATTCATACGCGATAGCCCTCATTGAGTTACGTCAATGACACTTTTTTTCACGTTTCGGCATGGCCATCTAGATGCACGTCGTGACCAAGGAGCTTATATACTTACTACAGTGGAGGTTGAACGCCGAACATCCGTTTGAAACAAGAAATTTGATCTTTATTACGTCACGAAAATATTCCATCTCTTTCTTTAGTTAGGTTAAGAAAGAGATGGAAGTCATTCGTGAAATGTGAAAGAAGGAGATGGTATATGATGCTATAAATAAGTAATAAAGGTCAAACTTCTTCGTTCGGCGTTCAACCTCCAGTTTGGTATATAAGCTCCTTGGTCGTGACCAACTCGATTTTTTTTATAGTCGGCCGTGGCAAGTGGCCAGTTGAAAAGGTACCGTTATTGGATACAAGTAAATTCAATTTATTATTATTCTCATTTTTTTTGTAGTATTTTACTTTCCTCACAGTCGAAATGAAAAGTAGTGTCTAACTCGGGTGAAATTGCCCATTTCCCCTCGAACAGAAATACCTCGGGTGAAATGGGTCACTTTCCACCCTTGGTTATCAATCTACTATTTCACCTCACTAGCTCGAAAAAGCTTCCTTTATCCTTCGAAATCTGCGTGGAAAGTCGCTTTTTATCCTCTTGTCTGGAAAGAGCGTTTGAAATTCGAACGTTATCGTGAATGGCACCCCCTTGAAAACACATACCGACCGCTTATTTTCACAACCTCGTATCTGGCCACAAAATTGCTTTAGAATCATCTTTATTGATTTGTTGTATACAATTCGGGTAGATATACATAGTGCCATCCACGAAGACGCGTGATTTTGAGAAAATTAGACATTAATGACATTGTAATAAGAACCACGGCACGCGTCATCGTGAATGACTACCTATACATTGTTGAAGTAATATTTAAATCTGTAAAAAATCTGTTATTTTATTCTTATTTTTAAACATTTATTTAGTAATAATAAAGCTCATTTTGGGCCATAAAACTGATTTATAAGTGTTCAATTTATTTTCTTCCATCTACCTACCTACTATTTTTCTCGCTGTCGTGAGGTGAAAAATTATGTGTTGCGCTCGGCTGTAAAGTTGTTTAGCATCTCGTGCCTTTGAAAACCTTGACTACGCTCAGGATTCGCCTTTTGAACCACTCGCTACGCTCGTGTTGCTTACCTAAAATCTTTCGCTTGCTCGAGTTTCAATATAAGCACTCGTGCCAAACAGTTACTTTCCAGCCTTGCATTTGCATCAAATAACTAATAATCGATTCAACGTTAAAAACTCAAATTAAATATTTATCCATTTGTGATAAGAAAAGTTCAACATTGTAGATAAATGTTAACGTGTGTTGGTGTTTCATTATAATTTGGCGCGGATGTTTTATTTACATTGCTTGGTGGAACAATTATTGTGAAGATTATTTTGTAGAAATAAACAATTGGCGTGCGGGCCGGGACTGGGCGGCCCTGATAACGCGGCACGTGAGGACGAATACGTTAGCGATACACCGACTTTTAGCTGATGTAGCTGACTCGCCGATAATGATATCCCTTTTATATACAACTTTAGCCATAAAGCGGGAAATTTCAAACTCGAAGTGCTCGAACTTGTGTGTAACATGTGAACAGTTCAGTATCAATCACTTATTTAAAAGTGATTTGTTGCGGCGACGCATTTATATTATGTAGACGTATTTGCCCGTTTATCAATTTAAATAAGAATTATTTTACCAACCTACTTAAAAATAAAAACGATAAACAAATTAAAAAAATATATAATCAAAAGATCGCGATCAACCAACCGTTTCTCAGAACGGCCCGACTAGTTACAATCTTTTCGGAAAATCTTTTTCAAGGTCGAGTGCGTTCAATAATATAAAAAAAACAATATAAAAAAAACACAAATGGCATATTACTTTTGACATATTTTTATCACGTGAGCAAGTAAACGACAAGAAGACTGAGAAATAATAAATAATAATAATATTAAAATATCACGAGACAATTCACACCAATTAACCTAGTCCCAAAGTAAGCTTAGCAAAGCTTGTGTTATGGGTACTAAGCAACGGATAAATATAATTATACAGATAGATACATACTTAAATACATATTAAACACCCAAGACCCGGGAACAAACATTCGTATTTTTCATACAAATATCTGCCCCGACACGGGAATCGAACCCGGGACCTCAAGCTTTGTAGTCAGGTTCTCTAACCACTAGGCCATCTGGTCGTCTAAAATATAAATAGGTATTACAATTTTTATTTTATTTTATTAATCCTATTATAATATTATAAATGTGAAAGTTTGTGTGAGTGAGTGAGTTTGTGAGTGAGTGAGTATGTTTGTTATACCGGGTGTGGCCTGTAATATGAGCAAATAATTAAAACATAGATCATACTCGTCAAAATGAACAACATTAGTTCAGCGACTTATAAAAATAATTAGTTTTTTAATTTTTATTACACTTTAAAGTTTATTCGAAGAAGCATTGTAAAGCAAAAAAGGCTTGATATTTGTATCGCGACGTCAGTTGGGTTCCAGGATGGCGTACATTGATAACAGTATTTAATTTGTATGAAAAAAGGAAAATCTAAAGACCCCATTATTTTTAAAAATCGCTGCTTTGGCCGTATGACTACTAAGATTTATTTTACCTCTTTATCAATATTGCCAGATCTCAAAACATCTTGGTCTCAAAATACCTAAATTGCAGAATGCCTATTTTGTTTCATAAAACACCGGAGCCTTAATATGGCCGAATTTCAAAATATGCTTAAAACAACCAAATGTCAAAATACCTAAATTTGTATTACACTAAGATTGTCAATTTTTACTTATGATGAATCTTCCTTTTTCTGCCGCGACGGTAATCTTTTGGCATAAACTCTATAGTTAACCATTTAACAGGAACTATACTAAAGTCATAATATCAATATCAAATCATTCTCAAATAACCACCGGTAAAAAAAAATTAGGCATTTTGCCATTTAGGTGTTTTCAGTTTGAGTTATTTTAATATTTTGCCATTTCGGTCATTTGATATTTGAAGGAATTGTGCATTTCAATCTTTAGGTATTTGGAGAATATGACGTTTTAGATCAAAGCCATAATGAATTTCGTGATTTATATTTAGGTATTATGAGCCCATGGTAATTTGAAAGTTAGGGGTATTAGTGAATAAGGTATTATGAAATTAACTAGTTTTAAGCCCAAAGCTTCAGTTCGACGAGTACGATCTATGTTTTAATTATTTGCTCGTATTACAGGCCACACCCGATATTTACAATATGTAATTGTACCTAAATAATCCTATTAATATTATAAATGCGTAAGTTTGTGAGTGTGTGAGTAAGTGAGTATGTTTGTTACTCCTTCACGCTGAAACCGCTAAACGGATTTGGATGAAATTTGGTATGTAGATAGCTGGACATCTGGAATAAAACATAGGCTACTTTTTATTCCGATATTCCCACGGAATAGGGATAAAAATCTCGAAATAACAACCACTGGGCTTAGACTCATGAAATTTGACATGATTGTTCTTAATGTAACGTCAATGAAAACCACGATTTAATTTACGGGAAATATCACGGGAATTTTTAAAAATCTCAAAGTTTAAATTCAGCTGCTGGATCTAATGATTTCCGTGTGCGAAGCCGCGGGTAAATAGTAGTATTATAAATGCGAAAGTTTGTGAGTGAGTGAGTATGTTTGTTACTTCTTCACGCTGAAACGGCTGAACGGATTTGGATTAAATTTGGCCAAAAGTTAGTTAATAACCTGAATTAAAACATAGGCTACTTTTTTTTTTTTTTTTTTTTTTATTTGACTGGATGGCAAACGAGCAAGTGGGTCTCCTGATGGTAAGAGATCACCACCGCCCATAAACATCTGCAACACCAGGGGTATTGCAGATGCGTTGCCAACCTAGAGGCCTAAGATGGGATACCTCAAGTGCCAGTAGCAGGTAGTAGCCAGTAGTAGTAGGTTCAGCAGTTTATCCCAATATTCCACGATCCCTGGGTTTAGAGCTTTGAAATTTTGGACAGTTGTTCTTTACACAACCTCAATGAAGACTACGTTATAAATTTTGGGAATTCCCAGGGAAATTTTGTAAAATACCGGAATTTCAATTGCAACTACCGGATCGAATAGTTTACGCGTGCGAAGCCGCGGGTAAAAGCTAGTAAATAAATAAATGTGCATTCCGATAGGCCCGCGCGAGACCTGTGATATTAGTCCGTCCAGACGACGACACTGGGTCTTGTAGCTTCATAATATCTAAAATGCGGAGTGTGACATGCTTTGTTTAGGTCAAAATATCTAAAGTTTAATTCAACCCAGCGGTCGGATTTGTTAGAAATTTGGTATACATTATAAATATGTATTTCTCAAAAATGTCCGTAAAAGTTGACATTATTCTTTACATATCAGAAGGTGAAGTGCATAGTTTATAGTCAGCGAAAAATTAAAAAGTTAAAAAGATTGCAGGCGCGCTAGCTCGACAATAATGAATTAGCGCGTCTGCAATCAGTAACATTTTTTTTAAGTTAAAAAGGCCATGAAAATGTTGGCACAAGTCGTATACAGCCAAGTCTAATGGCCGGTATCAGATATTTTGTTGGAACTCCGGACTTTTTCTATTGGGTCTGAAATAGCTTGTGGTGTTTTCGGTGGAAAAATACACCTGCAGTTTATTTTTAATGAAAAAAGGCGGGAAAGCATAAGAAAAATATTGGAATAAAATTAAATTTCACAATATATTTTGAGAAAAGTTTATTCTATTTCAGAATTATTCACCATTTTTGAGAAAAGCTAGTCTCGGCTGGAATAGCAATTGCTGGCTTCGTATTAGTTAAACGGCCAATTGCCTACTTCCAGGCCACGACAATAATCTACTATTGTATAGCCTATTTATGTATGTAAATTGTTAACAATACCAACAGTAAGCTTGTATGGAAAAGAGACAAATCATTAGGTACGGGAGTACGAGAGGATCAACGGCTTGAAGACCTTTTACGGTCCCCCCGAAAAGATCCCTACAACTTTCATTAAAACACGTTTCCATTGTACAGTCAAATGTGAATGTGAACTGTATGCACAGTTTAAAATTCATGCATTCTGAATTTGAACGATTCAATGCACTATGCCACTTCAGCGTTCGTCGCTCATTCGTATGCTGAGATTAAAGCGATATTGATGTTGCGTTGGTGGTACCTACTGGCGCAGTTTTATTATATATTAGAGGGTGATAGAAACTAGTCCGTGCCGAGCGCGGTTTTAGCGTAGGATGGACCCATCTCTTCCCGAAGGTGTCGTAAAAGGCGACAGAAGGACCTAATGTGAGAAGGGGCGGCAGCGTTCTCTATTGCCGCCTCCAAACTCCGGTCTCCAGTACTGCGGTGTGGTAGGCAAAGGTAAACCAGCAGATTGGGGCTGTTTCATCACCCATTGATTAATTTTATTTGACGCATAAATGTGATGCCGTCTCCGTCTAGTCGAACACAACAAACAGAGACGGCATCACATTTATCGATCAGATAAATTTAATAAATGGATGGTGAAACAGGGGGTAAATATTTTCGCAAAAAAAACCGTCGTGAAACCGACCTGTCAAGATTGCAGTGACTCAAAAGTGAGAAACTATAGAGCCCTGCTCCTGAGAAAAACAGTCGCAGTGTAGGGTAATTTTAAATTAGCTTCTGATATGGACAGACAGACATGAAAATTTAAGGTTTTCTTGCTGGTGTCGTAAGAGCTAGTTTTACCTTTATACCAAATTTCAAGTTTCTAGGTAAACTGGAAGTACCTTGTACTTTTTGATTAATTGGTAATTTGTATGGCCTTTGGACAACACATTTTTTTAGGGTTCCGTACCCAAAAGGCGTCAACGGAACCCTATTACTGAGACTCCGCTGTCTGTCTGTCTGCCTGTCGGTTCGTCTGTCACAGGGCTCTATCTCTTGAGGCGTAATAGTTAGACAATTAAAATTTTCACAGATTATGTATTACTGTGACCGCTATAGCAACAAATACTAAAAACAGAATAAAATAAATATCAAAGGGGGCTCGCATACAACAGACGTGATTGTTTTGCCGTTTTTTGCTTGATATTAATAACGGTGACAGGTAGACGCTTGAAATATTCACAGAATCTTTAGGTTTACCTATAGTCACTTTAAAAATAAATAACTAAACTAAAATAAAATAAATATTTAAGGGGGGCTCCCATACAACAAACTTGATTTTTTGCTAATGTCTAATGTTGTATAGATAGTACGGAACCCTTCGTGTGCGAATCCGACTTGTACTTGGCCGGTTTTTTATAATTGCGAATGACTTTTAATTGCGTTGACTTAGAAGTTTGAATTTCTCGGTAGGTACTCCTAGACTTGAGTATTTTATATTGATTTCAGTTTGATACCTCCGCGCGTTTCTGAGAAAGAGAGTCTTGACAGACAAACGAATGGACAAGAAAGTGATTATAAGGGTGTAATTTTTGCCGACTGAAGTACGGAGTCCTAAAATTTAAAGAAATACGCGTATTTGGGCTTCAATCAACCCTCTGTAGCTAGCGGATGCAGGTATTTCGAATAACAACTTAATTTTCGAGGGGATTTTTAATTTGAGTATTTTGCCTGCACTCGCGGCGCTTTTCTAAACCAATTTTAAAAAGACGGAGAGTTTCTCATTTAATGGGATTCTTTTATACGCTCTACAGATCCAGCTTATTTGCTTTCTGTCATGAACATGTAACGAACAGAAACAGATAGTTCTAAATTTTTTCAAAGAGAAAGAAGAAAGCAATGGTTTTGACATCTTTGAAAATCACTTATTTTAAACTCGCTTTAAAGTCTCAAAACATAACTTTTAAAGTCCATCTGAGCATTTTTTCTATATGACTGAAATTAATTTTTCTCACCGGTCTGGAAAAGGAGAAACATTCTTATTTTCTCCAGTGGGAGCAATTGAAGTGATGGCCTTGCATTTACGTTAAGGATGAAAGCTAGTGCATTGCAACGTCAAAAAGTCAGATATTTCGGATTTTGCCAGCATTTTTAGCATATTGTTATTAAAACTAGAGTGAAAATTTCTTAATTTATTGAACATATTTATTTAATTTATAGTTCATTGAACATTTCTTGTTCCTGACTGAAGTATACATATAATTTTATTTGCAAAAATCGTAGTTCTATTTGTACTGTACTTATCTCAACTGTGGTTTTTATATGAATAGTAGGTACAGTTTATTTTTCTCCTCAGCGTGTTATTATTTACCTTTCAATCTTAATAATTATAACAAAAGATAATAGACCATCCTCCCTTGCATCGCTCCCTTAAAACCCCTATGTATAACCAATTTTATTGAAATTATTAAACCCGGTTTCGAGATCTCAAAAGACACATATATCTACAATTTACTCGGTAAACTATTTCAGAAAAAACTATAATAAATTGGAGAGCTAATTTCATTTTATTTTTTAATGCCAAGTTCAACCTCTACTCTAGATTACAAATGGATATACACAAAGTTACTGTTCTGTACCGCCGAGGTACAGATATTAAATATTTAACAAGCTTGTAATAGAATACCCTTTAGGGCTTGCCCCTGTTGCTAAGCTACGCTGCACCCTCTCTCGGCGAGACTAAAAGAAAATTTTACCTGATCTATGTAGTCAGAATACACATGTGTTATTGAAGCTTAATTTGGTTGGTAACATCACGCCTTTACAACGTTAGTATATCATAAACTATATTTTATATGAAATTCGTGAACACATTAAAATGTCGTTAAAAGTTTTCTAATTAACGTGCTTCATGTATTTTGAATGAAATTGAATATTGTGTAAGTAATAAAAGTTTTTACGAGGCAAATAAGGCCAGTCTGCGAGTGAGTCGAGCGAAATGGTTACAAAGGAGCAATGTAACTTTCAGTACGTATTTACCGCAGATGCGTGCCCATGAAGTTTTCGTTAACGAGGGTTCCGGCGAAATGAGGTACCTGACCTTTGTAGCCACCGACGCCACAGATTATGAGATATCGCAGACTGACTGTTAGTTTGCAGATACCATCACCAATCAGCGCAAACCGAGGCCAAGTTCAGGAGAGCTCAGGCCAAGCTAATTAATATTTGAAGTTCGAGTTTAACTCTAGAAAATAATTAAAACGAAACTGACTGGTATTGTCGTCTGCCAACAAACAATGGTTATACAAGGCTCCCTTTGCCACCGTAAGCCCAAAGTTATCTATACTTTAAAATTTTCATAAAAGTCAGTTATGAACCCTGAAAATAATAAAATAATAACAACGTTCTCAAAATTTTAAAATGATTCTATATCATTAACAAACGAAATGTAATATTTTGGATCCAACCTGAAATATACCTACTCGTACTCCTGCCGTTTTAGGTACTCATAAGGAAAAGCATTTACTGGGTCGACTACATATATGTAAAAATATCTACACATACATATATCTCAACTAATATACATTTTGGCTTTTTGTAATATTTTATTTCCTGCCTATTTTCATTACTGTGAGTACGCCGATATTCTGACTGACGCGCGAGCTATCCCGCGCAGTGAGGGCATTTTAGACAACATTTCCGAACGTCCATTAAAAGATTTGAAGGATTAAACAAGTTCCCTTATTGCGTTTTATTTTTAAATCCCCAATGTCACAGGTTATTTGTTAACCTAGGCTAGGTAGATATACATTATCATTATTTATCATATATTGTTTTTTTTTTTTTAACTAATTCTTAAAGCCAAGTAGGTAGGGTATTTAGATCTGCTTATCGCTAATGATGCTAATCGTTGCTAGCTTAAGCCCAAAACTCTAATATTAATATATATTATTTTGATAAAAATCTTGTCGTTGAAATTTCAAGATTAAAATTTAAAGTAGGAAAAATGTATGCAGACTCACGCACCAAGCATTTTATCGTCCCTCACCGTTTACAAGCGAAAACTCTGTTCTGGATAGATTTTATGCAGAGATAAGGAATTATTTAAAGCGGAATTATTATTTTCTTTTTGGTTTGTTGACATGAAACTGCCGAGGAAGCCTTAAATGCCTTTTTAACTGTTCAACAGCTTAAGTGTCTTAGCCTTTAAGAAATTATTGTTTTTTTTTCTACGGCAACAATTCCCTATTACCATACACAAATCTTAAACTTTTATGAGTTACCTACATTAAAAATCCACAATTTACAATTTTATAAAATCAAAATGGTAATGGAATGGGAACGGAAAAATTGTGCATAATCCTTAAATGTGGTGGTATTAAAATTACATAAATAATATCTTAGTTATTGTATATTATAAAATAAATATCACAGAGCACATACGTAACACTAGAATCTAAAAATACAGCCGAACCGAAAACCTCCTCCTGTTAGTAGAAGTCGGTTAAAAATAGTTAATCGATCATTATCATACTGATCACATTATGATATTTTAAAAATTACAAAATATATCTATCAACGAGAAAGTTTTTGTAGGTACTGTAGGAACTAGGCTGTATACCGCTGGCAGGTGGTAAAACTGACCACCTGGCAGGTTAGATTAACCTAGTTTTGTATAAAAGGATAGGATTTTTTATATTGTGTTTCTAGAATTTAACTTTAAAACCGATTGACAGCGGTATACATGCCGGGAGCGCAGATTGCTCCCGATAGCCTAAGCGGCTGGTGCCATTGTATGTAAATGTATTTATAAGTTATAAAATATAATATAATTAATTAAAGTTTGTTGATACTATTTATTCCATAACAGTTTAGAGTCACGCGCGTAGATCCCCTGTACCTATAGAAGCTCTTACCAAGTTACAGTCCCCACAGTACCAACCGGGTGTGGCCTGTAATATGAGCAAATAATTACAAACATAGATCATACTCGTCAAAATGAAGAACTAGTTCAGCGACTTTTAAAAATAATTAGTTTTTTAATATTTATCACACTTTAGCTTACTATTTAGTTTATTCGAATTTTTCCTATGCATACATATCTCAGGTTGCTTATTTCTACTACGCTACTTATGCAGCAGCACTAGCGACTTCTATGTTCCGCTCTCATCGAGAGACGTCACACTCTTTCGGAACCAACCGCTCACCCAGACAAGAGGTGTCGCTACTAAGCAATCAAAATTATGATTGGTTTTTTGGAGTCTTTTTGTATTTTTTTTTCAACTTCTAATTTGTTACTTTTACGGGTATCCAGCGGTGGTGTAGGGGTTATAGCACGCAGCACGGATTGCTGAGGACCTGGGTTTGATTCCCAGCGCTGGTCTCTTTTTCTGGTTTTTCTGTGCATCCATGTCTCAGTTTGTCTTTTCGATATGGTTTCACGGGATACACGTAAAAGGAACAAAATAAATTTGAAGTTGAAAAAAAAAATACAAAAAGACTCCAAAAAACCAATCATAAAATGCTTGATGTTTGTAGCGTGACAGGCGACAGGCGACGTCAGTTGTGTATTAGGATAGCTTACATTGATAGCAGTAGGTATTTAATTTGTATGAAAAAAGGAAAATCTAAACCTCAATCTAAATCTAAATCTTTCCGTAATTGCACTCTCCTGTGGCCCGGCGGAAGACCAGTGCTGGTTTTCAACCAGCGATATGCTGAGCCGGGACCTTTTTATAGCGGCAACATTTCCTATTGTTATTTTTGCTTATTATGTGTCATTGCTGTTATAAATAAATTATTTTCTTTCTTTCTTTCTTTTCTTTCTTTCTAAACACTCCATTATTTTTAAAACTCGCTGAACTAATGTTGTTCAGTTTGACGCGTACGATCTATGTTTTAATTATTTGCTCGTATTACAGGCCACACCCGGTATAGGAAGTAATACCTAATATGCAGTAATTATAGGTATACTCATAATATTATTATTCCCTATTCAATCATGTATAGGAATATACTTATATTTTTTAATATGTCCCATCCCACTGTTGGGCAAAGGCCGCGCTACTAAGTATACATTATTATGGGAAAAAAAAACCTAAAAAACTTAACCGTAAACTATTAACACTTAAAACTTCAAACTAAATTATAATAAATTAAAACAGTAATTAGGTGTGACACTCGCACAGATATCTTAAAACAATAAATTACTGTAGGCCCTTAGACCACTGATTTTAATCTTAAACTCAAAATAAATTGAGAGTGTAATGGCTTGATTATTAATATTTTAACTTTTTTTTCTTTGAATAGTTTGTACCAGAAGCACTAAAATCTTGTTGAGTTATTAACCACTTTTAAAATCTCGCTACCCACTCACAAAATGAATTTTGAATTTGTTTGAGAATATTCAACAAACTACTTCCGATAGCCTCGGAGTCAAGGTTTTTCTTTTAAAGCGATTGAAAGGTACTTTGCGTAATTATTTGATCCATTAGCATTTTAAATTCCTTATTTATTTTTATAAATAAATAGTGATTGATATTAATCATCTGACTTTTAGTGTTTATATAAATAACTAGCTGTTGCCCGCGACTCCGTCCGCGTAAAAGTATGAAAAATAGTTTACAACCTATTTCTCAGACTTACAAAATGTACACAAAAAAAATCTTTAAAATCGGTCATGCCGTTTCGAAGGAGTTTTGGTCACCAACATTTTTGTCCCGAGAATTTTGTTTAAATAAATATATTTACCTACATATAAAAAACTATCCAGTTAATCCACAAAAAGCTAGACAATTTTTTTTTATTTTTAACCGCAAATGACGGATCTATTTTATGGTTTAGAGGATTTTTAGTAAAACTTCACTTTAGTTTAGAAACTTGGTTAGGGTCAATCATAATCAGAAGTAAAAAATACTCATGTTAGAAATAAATAAACTGTCTACGGCGATTTTTTCCTATGTCTTGACTGGGTTAATCTGGCGTGTGTGAAGTATTTGAACACAGACATATTTCGAAAAGCGGTGCGCCGTTATCGGATATAGTGGTTTGTCGGTGTAATTAGTTGAAATAGTTTATTGGTCAAGCAAAGTATGACGGTACGTTCTGTGTATCTACAGTTGAGGGATGAAAACAACCACGCGGACAAAATTACCCCGTACAATTCTAGCGCACAAATGACTAGAAATCTGTCCATGCAGTGTGCATTCACTAGAGTGGTGAAACAAAAAACATATGTCGTAGTTTGTCGACGGTTTATATTGTTCCATCATATTTTTTGAAAGGTCCCAGAGAAAGCGGAATGCACCAGTGTACGCCTGTCCAAACCAACACTTGACTTGGACACCAACTTGTCCAATAACTTTAAGTGACGGTTATCAGTGAAGCCATCTCTGTTTGTTTTGTCCAAATAAACAAAGAAGGCATTAATTTTATCTAACATTTAAAGTTAGCCGACAAGTGGTGAAACAGGCCCTGAGATAGTTAAAGATCCTTAGTTAAACTTATTGTTAGTAAATTTTCTTCGTCTGCTATTTATAATCTTTAAAATTAACTTGAAATTAGAAGTTCAGGGATCCCTGATTTAATGTTTTTGGCCTTATCTGTAAACGTGGGATTATTAATTGCTCACCCAAATGGTAAATTTTAAATAATGGTAAATGGTAAATTTTGGTGTATCAAACGTTCCTTTTAAATTATACATGCGATTTTAAGTAGACACCGGTTCACGGCGCCCCGGTCCTGTACCCTCGATTCGCTTATCTACGTGATTACGTTTCGATAATCTTTTTAAGGTAAATTGATTGAAAAATAGATATATTGATGATTTAAATAAATTTTGTATGCGTGACGAGGGTGCCGTTTCATTGAGACAGCTTGCTCAAGTCTCTATTTCAGTGTGTACCAGCATTTTATTATTATGCCACTAAATTAAAATAAGTGAATAATCAGGTTTATGGTTGTTTTACCCCATACTAAGTCTTTCTAAAGCATGGTAGCTAGATGAGCATGTGGGTCACTTAAAGTTATGGAGCCTCTACCGCCCATGGCCACTCGCGATGTGGAAGCTGTTTGGGAACACAGCACAGAGACCATTTACTCTATTCATTGCCTATGCGGCTAAAGGCCAAATTCACGCTCGCGGTCGTCTTTTTGCCCTCATCCTCTGACAAAAAGAAGTGGTGAACGCAACTGTGATACGGAATTTGTTAGATAATACACTACATCTTTTCGTGTCTTAGTGGCTTGAGTAATTAAATAGGTATATGCAGCAGCTACATTACTAACCCGTGATCATTTGCTTTATCAAATAAATCTAATACTATAATTTTCGTGGCTGGGGCTGGTGTCGGAACTCGGTCTCCATGGCATTACGTCGAGTTCTGCCTCGATTGATCTGACAGATATTGCCGCTTGCGCCAGCCGGCGCGTGAAGATTCTCCCGGTACATCTACATTAAAATAGCTACCTGAAAGCTCTTTTCACTCGATTCGCTGAAGCCAAGAGTTTGAATGCACTTTACTGTGTATAGAAACAGTACCTATTGGTATCCGTAAAACACGTGTATGTCTATGTCCGCATACAGGTATTAAATAGATTACACCTTGCTCTACTCTAGTCGTAAGACTTGCGCATTTTTTAACGAACCTACCTGGAACTGGAAACGGACTTCTTATTTTCAAATTCAATTAATCATAATACCTTGATAATGATATTGATGGAATGATAAATGGGTGGAAACCAAAAAAACGAGTGAGCGGAAAAAAAATTGCTGTGACACGAAAATTGAAGAAAGTACGTCTTCTAGGAACAAGTTGAATAATAATATGTATGAGAATGAAATTTCAAATGTTTACTAACAAAGTTTAGATACAAGTGTTAAAAGCACTCATAATACAGTTTGGGTGTTTAAAAATAACTGATATTATTATGAAATTAAAATCTAAGGTTTATATAAAATTTAGATTAATATTTCCTAAAGAATGTATGAAAAAGAATCACTCTTCTTCTACAGTATGTAGCTAAATATGCTCGTAGGTAATGTTTCAAGTGTGTTAACAAAACTTTGCGCTTATAACGGGTGTGGCCTGTAATACAAGCAATAAATTAAACTCCTCGTCAAACTGATGGAAATGGAATCTTTGAATCGTCTTTTTTTCTTACAAATTAAATACTGCTATCAATGTAGGTACGCCATCCTAGAACACAACTGACGTCGCCTGTCACGCTCCGATCAAAGAGTGCCAGCAATAAATGTCTATTAAAACTGTGCGATGAACAGACTCAGCTCTACGAATATAGGTATTTATACTAATAAATCTAAATCTAATTTGGTTTTTCGGAGCCTCTTGGTACCTTAATAGTTTTTACATAATTAATCATCGTTTGTTATATCTATCTATACATATATTATAATAAAGCTGAAGAGGGTCGAAAGTATGTACATGGAAGATATTCGAAAAAAAGTTGGCTGGGGATACTTAAAATCAATAACAGGACACGTTCCAACAGTTTTTAGAATCGTTGTCTGTCTGTCTGTATATCTGTTTGCCTGTTTATTTGACCGCGCATCACGTGAATACGGCTGAATGGATTTTAATGCAAACTTAACTAATCTGTCGAGAAAATCCCCAGCTAGTTCAAAGGCTATAAAAATTCAACACTAGCTGTGCCTGCAGCTCCGCCCGCGTAGATTTCGGTATGTGTCATTAAGCGCCTAATGCACCACTAATTTATTTCTCTCTCCCCTGGAGGCGGAAATTGAAGTAAAGTTGACAGATGGATACGCTAGAAAACTGTAGTCCAGATAAAATCAATATTCATTTAGACGTTTTCACGTGATACGCATTCAAATAAACAGATAAACAGGACTGGTGATTTGGCTCAATTAATGTACATCTGGCCAATTAGAAAAAACAACGGCGACCCTCATGACTTGCTTACCCTTTCAGACAACGCAGCCCAATGGGTGAAGACTTTAGATATAGTATTATAATGTAAACGATTTGACATTCTTCTATGCCATACGATTAAATAAATGTACATCTGGTGACATCTTAGTACTACGGCCAGGATTAGTGTCATTACTTCCTGGCGCTGACATGGTGTCGCATGGAATTCAAACTCACATCAAAAAAATCTACTACGAAAAATGTACGAAATTGTACGCTAATTAAAAAAATGTACTACCCGTAGTTACGAGAAAAAAGTGATCAATTTGTCACCGCCAGGAAGGACACTTTCTGGCGGGCGCTATCTATTTCACTATGAAAGCAGTCGACTTTTCAAATTTCTGGTGAATTAGAAAAAATGTACGAAAAATGTTTGAAATTGTACGCTAGTAAACTCACTATTGTACCTTTTTGTCAAACTTAAAACCTAAAATTGCTAAAAGTGGCTCCGAAGCGGTAACGTTTCGTGTGCTCTGCCTACACCATTTGGGAATACAGGCGTGATGTTTGCGTGTGTGTGTGTTCAATTCAATCGCGGATAGTTGTTTTTTTTTATAGAATTTACCTATTTCTACCCCACGGAATTATCCTATGTCGCGTACAAAGTTTTGGGCAAAAGAAACATGTAGGAAGGTTTCTAAAATTACACCCCCGAAGATGTGAAACAAGGGTTTAAAGTTTGTACGAATTATGATTGTTGAGTTTGATTTTTGAATTCGAAAATTTGCGAATATAATCCTGCGAAAATAAATTAAAACACGAAAAAAAGGATCGTAGAAAGTAAATTTATATTACCCCAAACTAAACGCGAGCAAAAGCTAGTAACTGTACCGCAAAGTCGCGGGCAAAAGCTAGTAACTGTATAAATAAAAACATTTCAAATTATTTATATGTTTAATTCATTTCTTAGAAATAAGCAGAACAACAACTTTTCAACTTCAGAGAATATAATTTCATTTTAATGCGTGTAATGCAAAAATAACGGAACAAGTGTACAAGAGCCCCATGTCACGGGCGGGAATCCTCGCCTACATTAAAGAAAGAGGCTTATGTCCATACATAAATCCGAATTAAAACAGAAGAGGCCCGCGAATAAATAATGTCGGCTCTTTATTCAGAGGTCTTACGTCCTCCGGCCTACTTTATACGCCCATGTTTTCATTTTTCGTATTTAAAACTGCTAATTATGAGTAAGGAAAATTTTCGGACACATTTTCCTTTTAACGATTTCTTTGTTTTTTTTTGTGAATATTGTTGACGAGATTTGCTGCGTAAAATATCATAATTGGAAATTCAAAACATTGACTATTTAATTTACTTTGTGCGGAATAATCGGCGACGAGTATCGTTTTGCATGCTTGCATTGGAACAGAAGCAACATATATCCGAATACTCCTTTAATTAGGTGTTTCGATTCCAAACATTCGCGCGATGTTAATCAGCCCAGCGGCCCGCCGACAAACATTGTACATTTACACGCCATCTATCTATCAATTACACTCTAATGAATGCAACAATTCCCTGTGCGTTAATTCTGGTTAAATACGTACACTATTTGATAAATACCTTAATACCTGAATCTAAAAATTGCTCTATTTTTTGGGATTCCGTAGTCTTACTTACAAGTAATACTTATTGTTTCGTCACGTCCTTTCGCCCGTGGCTTAACTAAGACACTTTTAGTGCAAGAAAGCTACAATTTGGATTTTCATTTTTTTTACTAAGCCGACAAAAGAAAGAAAGTAAACATTTAAATATTAGTGACCACATGGGAAAAATTGGTAAAAATAAAAATAAAACAATAAAAATAATGTATAGTTATGTCACAAAATGGTAATAAAATTTTTTTCGCGTCAATATTTAATATTTAGTATTCAGTATCGTTGGATAGGTCTAAGTTTGCTTAGATCATTTTTCGATTTAGGGATCCGTTTGCAAACATTTAATTTACCCGACCAACACCGCCTCGCCTCGAGCGGTTAGTATTTTTCATATGGATTTGTATCCTCGTGAGTCCTCGCGTACAAAATATTGCACATAACGTCCAATAAAATGTCAACTTTCTTGCATTAAACATTTGACGCCGGGTCTCAGGAGGGTATGGGTATGCGCACACTACATCAACTCCGTAGCTTCACCGGATCGCCTTACTCGCGAGGTTGCCACGCGCGGACGGCGAGTGGACCACTCGGTGACAGACAGCCCGCTGCTCGCCGTCAAAGTGACTACTAGGAAATTCGTGGACCACGCGAATTCCACTCGTTGTCAACGCGGCGTCTACCCGTGGACCACCTGTCGACAACGAGTGGACGCCGAAAGTCGAGGTGGTGCTGGTCGGGTGCCGGGTGGCTCTAATGAGCTTTACATTGCAAATTTTTGTTAGAAGCAAGGGCGGCTTACTATCATTTGATGCCCCTGACAAACCCATTTAACTTAGTTTTACATATTGTAAAATACTAATAAGAGGCCTATTAAATAATTATTATTACTTTTTATTTATTTGTCAAATAACGTTTAACAAATGATCATTTCACACACATCGTTTCGCAAACTATTCATTTCACAACTACTTCATATCACAAACTGCTCATATTACAAATTATCATTTGATAAATATACTTTTAACAAACTTGTCACTTTACAAACACATCATATTATTATCATTAAATAAATCATCATGTTTATCATCATCATCATCAATTTGTGAAATGTGGTTTTCTAAAACGATTAATTTGTGAAACAAAAGTTTGCGAGACTTTATTTTTAAATTAATATTAATATTGAAACGTTTTTTGCCAAATGATTGGATGCCATATACACTGTCTGGACACTTGCCTCTAAAGGTCTCTACCCACTGCACCATATCATACCATTACCGTAATAGGAACGTAGCAGGCATGGAATGTGACGCGACATAAATATTATTTAGTGTCATACCAATAAAAAGTGTGCTCCAATGGCACACGACGGCGACGGAACTGTGCAACTGAAACACGCGCAGCATAGGTTTTCGTACTAATATGCTGCAAATCACACTAATCTTACTGTACTTATTATAAAAGCGAAAGTTTGTGAGTATGTGTGTGTTTGTGTTTGTTTGTTATTGTTATACCTCTTAAAGGTAAAAGCAGGTGGATGGATTCAGATCAAATTCGATAGCTGGAGTTTTGGAATAACGCACAGGCTAATTTTTATGGTGAAGACCAAAAGGTTGCACACCTTGACACAGGTGGTTGGAATTACTATTAATTTAGTCCATTGTGACACGAAAATTATCCATACAAAATTTGTATTTATATTTCTAAGGGATCGGTATAAAATTCACCACCACCACCAAACGCACCAAATGAACCATTATTTAGTGACATGAAATTTGTTGCGGGTGGTTTTTATGCTACGTTAATCAGATCCTTGAATTTTTTTGGAATTCCCGTAAGAATTTAAGCCTGGCATGACCCGAAAATTAACGTTACAACGGTGCCATTACAAAGTATTCGAACCACAATGAGTCAACAACAACAAAATAATTAAACAACATTGAGAAGTTACACATATATAAATAAATCATCATACTTATCAGTACCTATCGACTATTTAGTCTATACCAATAACGTTTGCTACTCAATGACTCGTCAGCAATCACAATACATTATCTGTACAACAATAGGCATGGAAATCTGCATAAAGACAAAGCAATACGTAAATCAAACTGTGTTGAACAATTCGCAATCGAATCCGATCTAAATCTCACTAAAACACGCGGGCATGCCTTTGGGTAATAATTACTGACGTTTTAGGCGTTGTGCAATGGGATAATAGATGGTGTGGCCGAAAACAGTGCCCTGGACTAGCCGTGCCCGCGGGCCGCTGCCCGCTGCCGGCCAAATAAATCGACAACAACCACTTTATACTATAAGTAATGGAATCAAATTAACATGTTCGCGTTTGCTGCCCCAAAACAAAACATCATTTACTCATGCCGCTCTTTTAGTACCTATTCTAAATCATTTACGATCTGAAATGTTAAGCGTATTCAAATTTTTCAGGTGTCGGGCACGTTTACCAAATAATTTACAGAAAAGCTTCCGTATAGTTGAATTGAACGCTTGAATATTGAAAATACCTACATAGGTTTATTCAAAATATTTTTTTACATACTTAACTAAACTTAACACGAATTTTACAATGGACAAACGAAATTAGGGTTTTCACAGACGCGAAATATCGCTAGATGGCGTTAATATCGTGAGGTCCATTTGACGTTTGATGTTTGCTTGCGATTTTTTAAGTGAGTTAGTTTTTTTAAGTGATTGAAAAAACTAAATGAGCCAATCGCAAACAAACGTCAAACGTTAAATGGACCTCACGATACTTACGCTATCTAGCGATATTTCGCGTCTGTGAAAACCCTCATTGTAATAAATACATTTAAGTGTGTATACCTAAATATATAATATTAACTATGAACGTAGGTACTGTCGAATCAATTGAATCATTACCCAGGGTGGAACCTACCTATGTGCTTCTAATGTCATGTTGACAGCTCATACTTTGGTCAAGGAAATCACATTGAAATTGATTATTAAAAGGTTCCACCCTGGGTCATGATTCAATTTGTTCGACTCTACACTAATCAAATTAATGTATTCTTTGTCAATGTTTTCTTTCCAGCGAAGACTTTCGTTTCCATGCCCATTATACCGGGTGTGGCTTTATACGAGCAAAAAATTAATACATAGATCGTCGTCGTCAAACTGAACAACATTAGTTCAGCGACTTTTAGAAATAATGGAGTCTTTGAATTTTCATTTTTTCATACAAATTAAATACTGCTATCAATGTACGCCATCTTAGAATACAACTGACGTCGCCTGTCACGATACAAACATCAAAGCATTTTGATTTACATTGCTTCTTCGAATAAACTTAAATGTGTAATAAAAATTAAAAAACTAATTATTTTTATAAGTCGGTGAACTAATGTTGTTCAGTCTGAGGAGTGTGATCTATGTTTTAATTATTTGCTCATATTACAGGCCACACCCAGTATAAGTGCATTATTCTTATAATCTATAATGAAATGAAATAAGAAATCTCACAGTAAAATTTACGGTCATCTACGGTACACAACTAGCTAGCTATATGCAGAATAATAATAGAGAACATTAATTATTGAGAGTGGGTATGAAACTAACATTGTTATTGTGTCGTCGTAACAGAATCTAATTTCGAAGTAGGACGCCGAAGTGCGTCCCTTGAATGCAAAACCAAGCATTGTGCTTTGACAAACAGACTGCCGACAACCCTAGCGGTGATGCTGGGTTCATACTCGTAATAGGCATGCTGCCAATGTCTAGGACTTCTATAGGTTACTCCTGTTATCCTTTAGACTCTTCCCGTAGACACAGCCAATTTAAAAAAATGCCGTCAACTTAATATTTTTTTTATTTGCAACAGGTACATTTGCTCAAAGAAATGTAAAAAAGATTGTGGTGTTAATCCAAAAAAAATATATTTATTCTCCTGAGGCCTGACGTAAAATTTATGTTTTCATAATTTGAACCAAACGTTAAGTTCAATTTTTTTATGTCATTAAATATTGTAAAATATATTACGCCACGCCCCACGAGGTTATTACTTACCTACCAACTTTAAATGCTATTCGACAGTAACTAAACCCTTAAAGGTTTGTGTTGTTTTAATCAAAATTATTTAGTCCGCTGATTAATTATGTTGGAAATATTTGGGATTCAAACATTAATTTGCAGTCAAAATACGCCACGCCCATGTTTATGATCGGGCGCATGCCGGAACCTGCTGACGATTTAGCTAACGAATACTAAACAACGCCATGTTCGAATTTCTACTCGTAAGGCATAAATAGTAGGTATTTACAGTACCTACATTTAATTAACTATCGGCAATTATGTTTTGGAATTTTAAGGGAAAAGGTAAAAGCCGGCCAAGAGCGTGTCGGACATGCCTAAGATAGGGTTCCGTAGCCATTACGAAAAATCAAGTATTATTTTTCTAAGGATTTCGTATTGTATACGGAATCTTCCATATTGAAAATACAAACTGAGACAGGATGCACAGAAAAACCAGAAAAAGAGACCAGCACTGGGCATTGAACCCAGGTCCTCCCAGTTTAGGTTCTTTTATACCGTAGGCTGCTATTTACTCTTAAACTACTAATAATTCTCGAGCAATCTTAGCCGTTATAATTTTCCTTGTTAATTTGATATACTATTAGATACCTTAAGCAGAGTGTTTTGAGTTCTATTCGCAGGTTCCGACTTACACACGTGTCAAAGCACGTACATGTCTGGTATTCAAATTTAAATTCTAGGATTTTTGAAAAAATCCCGTGGGAAGTCCTGAAAAGTCCCCTGGAAATTTCCAAAATGGACATTTTGGTCTTCTCTAAATTAAGTAGGAGCCAATCAAAGATTGGTAACTCCATTTAGACATTTAAAAAAAAACTGGGGTAGTAATGAATGTTCATACGATAAAATACCATCATAGTTAAATAGTTAAATAAAGGGGTCGAGCAAAACCCGATTTAAGACGTGAGATATCCGGTGTTATTTCACTATGAGTTAGTCTCACGGTAATTTAATGTTCTAAATTGAGTCAGTACCATGGTATCAGAGCAATAGTGAAATTCCAAACAATATGCCTGCTAAGATTTTTGACAAGGTATATTGAACGACTTTTAAAACTCATTCCTCTTTTATTAGGGTAGTACTTAGGTACTTGTACAATTAATAAGCAAATGTATTATAAAGTAAATAAATAACTGCAAAAATTACTAACTCAAAACTAATATGTTTCTATTTCATGTTAGATGCTACGAAGTACAAGTTTGTTATTTGTCTAAACGCACTTGGCTGGTTTTTTCCTCTTAGACCTAGGACATACTGTTTATTAACGACTATTATGGTCTACCAATGAGGGTCTTCACAGAGGCGAAATATCGCTAGATGGCTTTAGTATCGTGAGGTCCGTTTAACGTTTGACGTCTGCTCGTGAATGGTTAAAAAAACGCAATGAGCCAATCGCAAACAAACGTCAAGCGTCAAATAAACCTCACGATACTAACGCCATCTAGCGATATTTTGCCTCTGTGAAAACCCTCATTACACAATCGATTTTTTTTCATAAATACCTGTCTGCTAAAACTTGTCTGTCTAACTATGATCGACTAGGTCAATAGCAGCCATCCTTCCTCTTGGTCACCTCTTTGGAAACGTCGTTGAAAATCCGCCCTGATCAGGTAAGGTAAGTCATTATTCATAAAACGATCCCTTCTGCTCAACACAATTATTTCGCAACCCTCTCTCTATTACATTTGATTTCCGAATAATTACCGGATGTTTTCATAAAGCGGAAATGACATACCAAAATGACAATAATCCGACGGAGACATTGTCTCGTTCACGAGGCAATTTCCGGGAACACGGATCAAGGATCCTAGCTAGTCTAAAGGAGAATATTGGAAATTTTAAATAGATATGTAAATGATGACAAAAAACGTGAATTTTGAAACCGTTCTGGAACAGTTGGAACTTATCCTTGTGTATTTTGTGTCGACAAAAAAGGAAAACACTTAAAAGAATTTGCGGTCATGTTTCGGTCTGCATTTGTGTTTTTTTTTATTACATTAATGGCAATTCTCACACGCTACAACGCGATGCACCCCACAGAACAGCGGTTTGTATTTTACCCGGCAGCTTCAGTAAAAATATACGAGTATGTATGTATAAAAAGTGAACAAAAATGGTCAATAAAAGAGCCAATCGTCAGACTAACTATAATATTACTTATTTTGTTACTATTTACTAACGTAATTAGCGACAGACCTAAAGTTCCCTTCTGGTCGAGATTTGGTCGAAATCCGATGGTCCAAAATAAGGAATCAATGTGCTGCCAAGATTTACTATACGTACATATTTATTAAATTTATATCGTGAAGGTATTGATGGTATCGTCAACTATCGTCGGTCGCGCGACCCTCCCCAGGGCATGCATGCGTGCCACAGATTCCAGTCACAAGTCATAAGCCTAAATAAATCAAATCCTTTGCGTATAAGATGACTACCAAGTACCTACTTGGTTACGATTCAAACATTCGAAAGCAAAATTCGTTTAAAATAAGCTCATTTAAATATTTAACACAAAATATTAAAAAACATGTTCTTATTAATCGTTCATATTACGAGGTGAGGAACACCAGTGTAGCTTGTTTCTTGGACCTATCTAAAGCTTTTGACCTAGTGTCCTACGACGTCTTGTGGGACAAGCTAAGGTGCAGAGGGATGCCATTGCCAGCGGAGCTGTTGCGAATCTTAAAATATTGGTACTTAAACCAATTGAATGGTGTGAGATGGACAGACAAACTATCTGACACGTACAGGCTGGAGTGTGGGGTGAGGCAGGGGGGAATGACCACGCCGAAGCTTTTCAACCTGTATGTTAATGATCTGATCGCCGAGCTTAGCAGCAAGCGTATCGGGTGCAGTGTGGATGATGTCATCGTCAACAATATCAGTTATGCAGACCATATGGTGCTGCTGAGCTCGTCGGTCAGGGCGCTTAGGGAACTGCTGTCGACTTGTGAGAGGAATGCCGCGGATTATGGCTTTGTCAGGAAGAGTGAATATTTGGTCTTTAAGGACGTCGGTGGAAAATGTCCTGAATTCGTACCTCCTATTAGGATTAATGGTCGAGAGCCTCAACGGACCTACCGGTTCAAATATCTGGGGCATATAGTTACCGATGCCCTCAAAGACCAGTTGGATATCGAGCGGGAACGGAGGGCGATGGCGGTTCGATGTAATATGCTGATTTGGCGGTTTGCTCGTTGTAGTGAGCTAGTTAAAATATCTTTATTTAAAGCTTATTTCCAACTATACCCAGAGGGCCATCAACGCCTTCCGAGTCCAGTATAACAATGGATTCAGGATGCTGATGGGACTGCCGCGCTTTTGCAGCGCATCGGGGATGTTTGGGCAGGCGCAAACTGATGATTTTTACGCCACAATACGCAAGAAAACCGCGTCTTTGCTCAGCAATTTGCACGCCAGTCCCAACACCATCTTGAGGACAGTTGCTGACAGATATGGCTCACATATAATGAGTCATTTCATGCACATTATAGTAAGTAAGAGGTCGTGTCCCGGTAGCAGTCGACAATGATTTATTTAAATTTATTCAATGTATTATTTCTCTGTATTTATTTTTATAATTATTATTATTATTTGAATTCATTACTAACATAGTTATAGGATGACATTGTATGTTAACAAAACTATGGATTCTTTGTGATCTGAAATAAACGATTTTATTTATTATTAATAGTCAGAAAGAGAGATACAACAGTTGCAATTTTAATTCTAGAAGGAAATACCCAAGATATTATTTTCCTCCCCTTCAAATGCTGCATTAAATCGAAAAAATCGTCCGGAATAAAAACGGGTTAAATTGCTTAGCATCGTTAATTAGTCTATCAAAGTTAATTTTTCTGAAAATAATGTACTACACGATATAAAACTAGTTTATATAATATTGTGACACATGAGCTCTGTAATCGTGGCGTGTCATTTGCCGCAGCTTCCGTTGATCTATCAACATGGCATCAACATGTGGTATTCCTATTCTACTAAAAGATAAATTTTCAAACACGTTATTTTACACAGAATAAATTTAATAAGGGCCGTGGACGAGAATTGCCGTAAATAAAGATTATTTAACATAATATACTAATAATATACATATATACTGTAACTTGTAATTTTCTCTGTGTACAATAAAGAGTAATTGTATTGTATTGTATTGTAAAACACGCTGAAAACATCAATAAAAAGGATTGAATGTTGGGAGCCCGAAATCGAACTCGAGTCTGCAATAAGAGGAAGACTATCATAGCCTACTTGATGACGAGTATTGAGTAGTCGATCAAAATATATATATCAAATCTATCTTCTATCTATACTTAAAATAAAGCTGAAGAGGGTCGAAAGTCTATACTTACATGCAAGATATTCGAAAACAAGTTGACTGGGGATACTTAGAATCGCTAACAGAACACGTTCCAACAGTTTTTAAATTATTTATCTGTTAATCTGTTTGTCGTTTATTTGACCGCGCATCACTTGGGAATGGCTGAACGGATTTTGATGCAAACTTTACTAATCTGTCGAGAAAATCCCCCGCCAAGTTATACATACGGCTGTAAAAATTCAATCCCTAAAGGGGGGGGGGGGCACTACACTCGATTGAATTTAGTTTGCACCATAATCTTATGAGTATGAGTATGACGCTTCTTAGGAAGGAGGAGCAGACTTTTTTTCAAGTGTGCTACGACTATCGAGTACCCTGCTAAACTAACAGATGGTGCTGTACGTTGTGTGTGACATGACATGAATATGCCACTGAGGAAGGATTTTTCCAAATTAACTCTAAGTTTACAAGAGGGAGTAAGATATCAACAAATTATTGTAACTGCAGTTAATTATAACTTATTGAATACCAACAACGTACTGCATTCATACGTAAGCATTCTAAGCCCTCAATATGAAATGGCAACACAGGATAAATGTATCCCTCGGCATTATATTCCTTTCCGTAGTTTACCTGCACATTCCCTCCGTCAGGCTAATTTGCATGGCGCTCGATTATAGCGAAAGAGGGTAGTTAGGGCAAAACGGGCCCGATGGCATTTCGAATGAATAATTGCCCCTCAGATTTGACGCGAGGTATTTTTATTGGCTCGCTATATGAGCAATATTCGAATTTTGATAGGCATTCACCATAAACTTTTAGGGTGTTTGTCTTTGTTCAGTTTCGTGCGTTCTAATACTTAGATCTTTTTAAAAGATCATTGATGCATTCTAATTAATAATTGACTTTCTATACTAGTATTTACTGTGCCACGTTGTACTTTAAAATATTTAGTGGCAATATCGACAAATATTAGTAATCTTACAAGTAAACTATCGAACACTTGAGGTACCCCGTCTTAGGCCTCTAGGTTGGCAACGCATCTGCAATACCCCTGGTATGGGCGGTGGTGATCTCTTATAATCAGAAGACCCACTTGCTCGTTTGCCAACTAGTCGAAAAAAATAATTGAAAAGCTTAATACAAGTTTGATTTGACGAGGTGTTGTAAAGCTTTTGCTGCGTTGTCAAATACAACTGCATTTTCTGGCACGAAATTGAAACCATACAATTAGCAATTTTAACTTTTCTTACAATACTGTCACAGTGCCGACATTGACTCAACATGCACCAGGTAAGAGCTCTATTCTGGACTTGACAGGCGTGCTCTAAAATGTATCCAGAATTTCATTAAAGTTGAATAATATTACTAAGTCTACTTATAAGAGATGCACGTCAATAAGGATTCCTGTTTTCTGGATTGATTTGCAGAATTCTTCAATAGATTATCGACTTTAACTACATAATAGCTGGTGATAGTTAAAAAATAACTTGCACGTTATCAGTAGATTTCCACGGATAATTTTACGTAGTATTGGTGTTTATGACGATGCCAGTTTGTATCAAAGCACCGTCGCTTAAGATCAGTCAGTCAAGAGCTTGACGTAGTTAAGTTATGATCAGAGAAGTGTTTGTGTTACTATTTGTTGAAACACAACACAAACAACGTCTTCATAATTCATGATAGGTACGTGATTTATGTGTCAGTGTAATGAACGTTATAGATTGAAAACCAAACCGCATGATGACAAGGCGATTGTTCAAACAATAGTTTAAACATGATGTTATCAATCATAGAAGCTATATTAATTCGAACGATAGCGAATATAAAGTGTGACTACGGGGTGTGTGTCCGGTTACTTTCTCATGTGCCCAAAACCTGCGGTTCACTTTTAGATCCGTCCACGGGGAAGAGCGGTTGAGCCGGTGCATGCTGGGTAATTGGGTATCAGTCAATGATCCTCTAGCAAAATGATGGACCATCATTATCCAATGGTAAGTAACCCGACATGAATAGGGAATCATGTCTATTCGTCATTTTTAAAGTGTTTTTACTGTCAAATTTAGTTACCATTAGGTACCTAAGTACTATTATTTACTGACATCGACACAATTTTAGTGAAAAGTAATGATAGCCTCCATGGATGCTTTCATATCTGATCTTTCACATAAAAATCGTGACCGTCTATAAGAAATCTGTGATGTAAAACCACAACATTTATAAAGACGACTCCATTGTTATCATTATGCATTTTATTCCCCTATAGAACCGTGCTTGGTCGTCCCGTGCCAGTCGATATAAACGCCCAATGGGTGTTGAAGCTGGTCACAATCTTCCTAACCTACAATTGTAACGGGCGTCACATCGACCCGAGTCGAGACTGTTTGCCCACGGTTGCTGGGTAACATAAAGATTTTATGGAAAGATCTTTTACGCGGCAGAGCAGTTAAAAATCTACGATCGATCTTTACTGTTGTCTCTTTTTAATTTATGATCCAGTTGGTTCTTTACCGTGCAAACAACAAGTTACTCTATCAAAAATACAAACTGAAACATAGATGCACAGAAAAACCAGTTAAAGATACCAGCGCTGGGAGTCGAACCCAGGTCCTCAGCATTCCGTGCTGCGTGCTATACCGCTACACTACCACTGGACAGGAGTACAGACACGAATTTCTCCTATGCACCACATATCTCAGCTTGTTTTTGGTTCTAATTTAGTCACTTAAGCAGCGACACTAGCGACACCTATGCTTTTGCCTTCATCGAGAAACCTTCAGCACTCTATTGGAACTAACCACTCACCCAGACGAGAGATGTCGCTACTAAGCAATCATCGTACCATAAAAGTAACAAAATTTGGAGTTGAAATAAAAAATACAAAAAGACTCCAAAAAACAATCATAACATAAGTTACTCTGTATTTCAAAAAGATTATTTTTAACACCTTTTGCCTCAAACCGCACAATGGAATTACAAGCAATATAAAAATATAATATTACAATTAGCTGTGCGCCTTAGCGCGGACTAAGGTTTATCTCAGTCAGTTGCTTTGACTGCCTAGAAGTTTACCAAAGATACCTGCCATCAAAATTTTCACTTCTCACTCATAGTTTCCGAATAAAATACCCGTAATTGTGGACTTATCCCGATTAGTTTATCTAGACGTACCGGGTAGCTTTTCAGCAACTTTTATTCCATTTTGCTTTTCAACACATGACGGGTTGGTGGCTTTTCAACGGCTTTATTGTTTTCATCAAACCACGTGACTATTTGACGAGATTTATGCCACGGGGCGTTTTTTTACTGGAATTTAATGTCATCAAGGTCACCAAAGAGCTGTGACAACGATGGCATTAATATAGTTTCAAGAACATTTATGTAGTCTTTCGAATACATCTGGCCTTCTCACACGTACATTTGTCCCACAACAGACGTTGCCATGCAACTCCAAACCATTATACTGCCCTCCTAAGCCAAAAGCCGCGCTCAAAAAATACGTTACACTTTTGAGTTATTTATACCATGTGATGCAGAATATCTTAAGCTACACAATAGTAATAATAACTCAAGTTTTTTTTTTAAGATAGCGCCTTTTCATATTCATATTCATTTATAAGCTTTTTTGGCTTTGGAGGGCAGCATACTACCCCCACCGTGTTTTTCTTTTGATACATCACATTTTGATGTATATAATTATTATTCTTCAGGTAGACGTCGTACGTAGGTTCCACCGTGCGTGACCATACAATGTTAGACCAATCTTCTTCAGTTCACTTTTGGTGTTGAGTAGCCTACTTAAAGCGAGATTTTATATTTTCGTCAAAGAACCCAGACCTTCTTTCTGGCTTTGCAGCCTTATAAACCAGCTCTTTGCAGTTTTTTTCTGGTCGAACGTCTAGAAATGTTTTTATTAGTGACTATAGAAAAGTCAGCAGCGAACTCAGAAGGAATTTTGTTGCGATTTTTTTAAGACAGCCTCACTGATTTGCTTACTTCACGTTTTGTAGTGCAACTAATTCGGCCTGATTTATGTCTGGTGCTATCTGAGCTAGTGCATGCAAATCTTTGGACAGCTTTTGATATTTGCACCTGCGACTGGACCTGATCCCGTAAAAGTTTGAATTTGTAGTGAAGCGCTAACGTAACTTCTCTTTTTTTTGGCATACTAAAGGGATAAAATACGTGGGTTTTCTTGTACGAAGCAAAAACAATTATTTTTCACTGATGTATGTGTTTGTGTTCAATGTAAGCGAACAAGAACAGATTTCGACAATCGCTATTTTTTATTATAGCTCCTGGCTCTTATTTCATTGTATACCAGAATACCTTTTATTGTGTATCTATCTTTTCTAATTTACTAATAATTTGTAAATACCTATTTTAAAAAGTTCAAATGAATACATTTTGTGAATTTATATTTTATATAGGGTGCTCAATACTTTCGGCCAAAGATGTTAAATGTGCTACGCGTAATGGTCTACGACGTAGCGTGCTACGGGAACATGGCGCTACAACTTCTACATCGTAGAACCGTAGCAAAAATAAGATAGTTAAAATAATTAAGAAGGATAAAAAAATGGACTCGTACGTTATTTTTTCCGCACAAATAAAAAAAATATTTAAATGGTTGATTTGCTTAGTATTTCTAGGAAAAACAAAGTAGTTTTTGCGGTTCAGTGGCTTTCTGATTTTATTGTTTATTTGTGATGTGACTTTCAAAAAAATTGCCTTTTTTTATATTACCAAAAAGTAATAACCTATAGGTTTTGAGTCCTATGGTTACTGATTGTAAGTTGTTTTGTACCTCTAAAAGGGTCGCATTTTTGAACACGTGAACCCAGAAATTTGCAAGAGTTCATAGCCCTAAGTGTATCATATACATATTTCAACTTTCGTTCGTATACAATAGATTGACTTGGCAATCGCACTAAACAATCTAATTTAATATAATATGTATTTTTATTGACAGAATAGTATAAAAGGTAGATTAGTTACAATAAAAAAACTAAAACTACATTAAAATTAAAATAAGCCAAAACTATAATAAATCTAAAAATGGACCCTTCGGCATGGTACCAAAGATGCTGGCAGCATTTCCCCGCTGGATCGTAAGGCTGATGCGTTGTATTACTTGTGAAATACATTGTGTTTTCATGCGATGACCAAGTCAATCTATTTATTTAAAACATAAAAGATTTTAATATTGATATATGGTCACTATAAGATGTTGTTAGGCTAGCTAATTACGTAATAACTTAAGATAGAAGGACCCTTAAGTAGGGACTGAATAAATTAACCGACTTGGTATTACATGGATCTCGCAACTTTTTACGGTAGAAGAACTGAGTTGCGATGTAAATATTTTGTTGTTAATTTGCAAATAACACTCGTGCTGTAGTCTTGTCTGAGTCTGAAAACAATATTGTGTTAGTTTTGAAACAGAATTGGTTTGATTAGAGATCCTCGTACTCCAGTAATTATCGAAATCACCATGCCTTCACCCCTTCCGTACGTGCTCATAGGTTAGAGAGGGGCATTTATTAAATATCCATTGACAGAACCTAGCATGCCAAGCTAACAATGACATAACCTAGTTTAATTTGGTTTTGAATGTGATTTCAGCCTTCTTTTTTATTAACCAATTTTACTAACATATTTCAAATGTTACATTCACAAATTGCAATTAAGTATTAGATGGTATTAGGAAATGCTGCTGTACTCGTACCTACCCGTTCAATATCAGCCGGCAACTACTCGGCTTATTACTGCCAGTGTTAATAATTAAGAGCAAAATAGTAGGTACGTTTCATTAGGTAATGAACAACTAAGTTTTCAATAAACTTAGGCGTATGTAGGTACAGTCGCCATCAGATATTTCGGAGCGGCCAAGATAGTCAAAAATATCGGAGCAATGCACTCTATTCTAAAAGCATTAGAGTTCATGCTCCGATATTTTTGATCACCTTGGCTGCTCCGAAATATCTGATGGTGACTGTACGTACGCCTAACAAAGTTACGATTCGAATCATTTATAATTGCCACAAAACAGAAAAGTACAGAATTCAATCTACATACAAAGTGCATTCAAGCAACGCACACATAGACACTGTTCACGGACACGATATCTCGGACCGGTTGGTACCAGTGCGAGCGCGAGTGCCATCCGCTGGAGACACGCGTCTGTGAACTTTTTTGTGTAATAATGGAGAATGGGAGTTTATTACACTTTAAAATATAATAACCGTTCATTTCGCCAATGTCGAAATCGTTGCAAGATATATTTTCTGTGACAAATTTGTAATATAACAATGACGTTAACATTACAATATTTTAGTTATTATTAATTTATATTTCCATTCTTCCCAACAATAATAACTTTTCAACAATAAATCCAACAACTAGATACGAAGTGCCACTACCACAATATTTTTTGTGCATAAGCCATAGTTGACAACCCTAGAGCGACCGCCGAGCGTAGTTATGAAAAGTGAAGTAAGTAGTACATACATGAGATTGACATCTGTAGGTACTTTTCTGTTTGTTCAGTCCACTGCAATCAATTAGACAAAAATATTCGGAATTAAATAAGTTTTATCCACATGTTACGAATAAGACTTATTCTTAGTATCGTAGTAGGTACACATATACTTAGTATCATACTGTGTTATTGTACCTATATTGGCTTATAGTAAATATTTTGGAATACTAATGTTACTTGTTAGTACGCTGGTAGTATACGGACGCTCACCAAATTACAAAGTTCTACAGAAAGCAGGAAATTGAACATATTTCAATAATATTATTTTGAAAGATCGGAAGTATGATTATAATGACAAAGGTTCGACAGGGACTCGGAGCTGAATATGGTGCTCAAGCAAATTCCAACTTTAATCTTGTCGAGTTTAATATTATTCGGTGATGGGTATCCCGTAACAAACGCATTTACAACTTTATTAACATATCTGTCTCGCTCCCACGATAGCGGTTTCCGTATAACTCGGTATAAACTTGCTTTATGTCTTTTGACGCTTTCCTTGCTGTTATAAGCTTGAATTGTAATGTAATTCAGCATTTGGCCCTAGAATAAAGAGTAAACCAGAAGCCGTCTTACAATATCTTCAATGGTACTTACTGTGATGAGTGCGTCCAGAATTAAAATGCACACGGAGTACTCTATCTTCGATCTAGATCTCGATCCCTTAAAGATAGATCGCCTAAATCGCTCCTAGATCGTGTTTAAATTTGTAAAACAACCGAGACGTTGATGAAATGAACATTATCGTATCATATTTAAAATTGACAAAACATTTATATTATTCTCTTTTAGAGTGATAATGTCGGCTTCAATAGGACGCGCGTAGGTACGTGCATGGTTTCTGGTTTATTCCATATTCTAAGCGCTTAAATAGCACACGTTGCTTGTATATTCAGAAGATTTTCTAGCACAAATTCGGTGGATGAAGTGCATGATACTTAGTCAACATACATGCTTGAATGTTCAAAAGATAATGTGTTTCTTATTTACCTCGATATAATCTTCGATAGTGTCTGCATCACAGGCTATTTTTTTTAAAACGGCATTGTATTAGCATAATAAAGCAAATAAAGCAAATTCAGAAATCTAAGAGAAAAGAGTAGGTATCTTTTCTTAATCGTTTTATCATCGCCGATATATTTAGCAGCTGGTTGCACAACTTTCAACTCTCATTATTTTTCATACAAACAACCCTCAAACCACTTCAATACGTCACCCACTCCTCTCAATACATCTATTGAATTGATTATACTCTTTTACGAAACCAAAACAGCCATTCACACATCCGAGCCTCAATGCTGGTCCCACGGAATGACTACGGAAAACGAAACGTGATTTCAATTTTCCCTACATTTATCATAAGAAAGGGGAGGAGGGTGAAGGCTACAGTAGGGGGCAATTTAAGCCACTTGACGCGGATTTGACGCGAAGTGCTTTCACATTGCCGGCTAAACTGGTGGCTTACTGAATCACCCATCATTTGCCTTTGATGAGGCAAAATTCGCGATTGGAGATATTTATAGAAGCTCCAATTGTACCTATCGCTACTTCGATACGGATATAATACCTAGTTGGTAACCAAAATAGACGATACACCAAAAACTTTATCAACAGGGAGCATTATGTTATATTCTTATAAAGTTATCTGTAGGTACTTACATCTATAGCCGAGTAATTCGAAATGAGTCATTAATAATTTATTCATTCTACGCATTATTCAGGGCTCAATGGGCAAGCATTCACAAACGGAATAAAAAATGTTGCAATTTGAATTCTCAAAATGCAAATTAAATTCATTTGTCACAAAAGTATTCGTAGGAATAGCTTTCCTTGATTTTTTATACATAAAAAGGTAACCTCGATATTGTAGGCGTTAAAATTAAGTTTTATTATGAAAGTTGCAGATGAGCCGTAACGGAACTTGCACGACCGTTCCAAAGCGGAACGGGAACGCTCGACTACCAGTATATTGATAAATATCTGCCTATTTTACACACTCCACACGGTTAACTTTGCTCCAGTACGAAACGAAAAACTAGTCCTAACATTTTAGCTTGCACGTCCGGTTTTGAAAGCGGAATATTAATAACCAGAACACAATACCGACGTAGCGCCAGTCAAAAGCGTGAACGTCCGATGCAATGGACAAGTTTTAAAAAAAGCCTTTCTTTTAGCGTCATAATATCGAAACGATCTACATTTAGGTTTGAAATGGGTGTAAACACATATTAACAACTCAATTTAGTTAGGTACTTCATAAATAAAGTAGCTCATTTTCATGTCTCAAGTCATACTTATTCATATTATAGTTGTGAAATGTGGGTAAATCGCTATATTTTAGACACGGACGATACCTACTACACATGTAACGTAACATACCTACTCCAAGGCATGGCAAATAAATGAGTTCAGGATCCTTCAACGAAAGTTTACAGAACATACACCCATCACTCAATTTTTCAGAGCTTCGCGTAAGTAACATGAAAGGTGTAGGGTTCGGCGCATAATTTATAATGGTCTCTCACTGATCTGGGACAAGTGAAGGTAGTTTTCCGCTCTTCCTTTTGAATCCCTTTGTATCGCGATTATTTTAATACAGCACCTTTATGAAATTCAAATGAGGCCTCAAGAGAGTTGAGACCCTTTGGCCGCTTCTTTTATATTTATTTATTTCCGAAGCAAGAATGGCAATGCTAACTTGTGTGATTTATAGCGCAGTCCGCGTGCCCGCGGGCTCGTTTGTATTGCAATATTGTCCGCGAAGTTGGCCGGCCAGGCCACCCCCTGACAATGCCGAGTTGACCGTTACTTTTATTTTTGGCCGGCAATTGCCCGGCTTAGTTGAGTCGCCCTCCGGGTGTTAATTACCGATTCGTCGCTCACATTTTTTTCGTTTCCATTCGGAAAATCCAATGAATCATGCTAGCCGTACTCGAGCATAGATCGCTTCAGGACGCCAAGCTGTGGTAAAGCGATAGACAATAGAATCGATTTGATTCTCATACCTTTCCTGTTGTGCGGATGTATAAATAGAGTTCTCATACGTTTTGAAAGGTAGTCACTACGGGTTCTAGTATACTATGTTTACAAGCCGGAAAAGTGTTTTCCAACTCTATCACGAGCTATTGCTGCTAAATTATTGGTTGTTTTAATATAAGTAAGTCATCCAATGCATGAGCTAGAATATACATAATCCATTACACGCTGTTCTGAAACTGTTGTCTTACTCTGTAACTCTAGACAGAATATTATACATCGAGCACATACTTCAAGGGTGTGAGCTTACAGATAGGTATAAGTACTTTTAATTTAGAAACTAAGCGTTAATAATTGAGAAAGTCTAGCTCTAAGGACATAGCTCTCGCCGCGGGGTTACACGAGGGCAGGCAAGGGGAAGGGGCCACCTTTACGAGTAGTACACGTGCGCATGGCAGTCATTTCAGACGAAATCGTAACATAACTATTTTATTGTAGAAATGGTGCCATTCACATTTTTGTAGTTGTAGGAAATTGTTTCACGATATGCTTCTATCAAAGCAGAACAGTACGAGAATAGTATAGCTAACGATTTATGTTTTGTATACTCGGGATAGTAGCTCCAGATTATAAAAGAACCGCCTATTCATAAACCACACAAATAATAGAACAGCATTTGTTGCTTTTGTAAAGTGCATGCAACAGTAGATATGAATGCTTGAAGCGTCTAACGCGTCCACTGCGCAGATGTATAAATGGAATAGAGTAAGATGCATATGTAGAAAAAGATGCACAATTATATATAAGACAGCTTCCAGATACCTTATATTAGACTTTGTGCAAGAATATTGTTCTGGCAACAATTTGAGAAACGCGTTGGTTGACGCTTTGAGACTTTAAAATTTTATACCATCCATAACCTATCTGTCATTCCAGACAAATGCGGCCATTTACTTTTACAATCATCTATTTTCGGCATCCCTCGCCTAATAAAAGACAGCCCACAAAACTAAGTAAAGTGTTCTTAGATCTTTCCACACAGACTCGCTTTATCATAACCTAAGTTTCGTGCTCCGTCCCTGTCTCGCGGGCTAGGCCCACATCGTGCTGTCTCACGCCGCGCGACTCGGGCCCGCAGCGACACGATCTCGACGGCCCCTTTGCAAATTGAAATCGCAAAGGGTTCACGTTGCCCGTCAATAAACATTGAGTAAAGCGAGACGTATCATTGTTCTCTGTATATTTTAATTATTAGACTCGCCTCCGGCCGACCCTTTGGATGTGAAGGGCCTTTAATGGAGGAGATCTTTCGTTCCCTTAATTGAAGGAAATCGTCAGTTAGTTTTCCTTCACTTCTGTTTTCTTACGACTTCTGTTTGGCATAGAAGTTTGTTCTCAATAAACGTTTGTTTTTTGTAAGGAATGAAATTAAAGCTTCCCGAGTATGTTTATGAAAGCGTTACCTATGTAAATGCCAAATTTAATTAAATACTGAACCCAGTTCAGAATTGCCTTAAAGCGTAATAATGGTTTGTATTAAAAATATTTAATTAATAATAAAAAATGTTGGAGGCTAAAGGAAATGAGAGTCGGGGCATGAGTTTAAGCGTGATTAAGAGGATTAGCATTACCGCCGCGCCGCATTGGCAGGCAGGCAGGGCCAATTTGTAGGTGATTCGCTTAGCCGCTGGGACACCCATTTACAAAACTGCGCGCGGTAGCTTCTCTTCAGCGTTACTGACATCGTTAACTGCTTATTTTAGGGCATTTATGGCCCACGATATCAGCGGAATCTACTTGTTTTACTTTTTAGGGTTCCATATTCAACAACGAATCCTTATCGTGTCGCTGGAATAGCTGGAATTTGAATCATGTTGAAAAAAATTGTTTGAAATAATTAAGGCACGAAAAGGAAGGTTAATTTTTAGGGTTCCGTAGCCAAAATGGCAAAAACGGAACCCTTATAATTTCGCCATGTCTGTCTGTCTGTCCGTCCGCGGCTTTGCTCAGGGACTATCAATGCTAGAAAGCTGTAATTTTGCACGAATATATATGTAAACTATGCCGACAAAGAAGTACAATAAAATATTTAAAAAAAAACTAGAGCACCTCCCATAGACGTAAAGCGGGGGTGATTTTTTTTTCTCGTCCAACCCTGTAATGTGGGGTATCGTTGGATAGGTCTTTTAAAGTTATTAAGGGATTGCTAAAACGATTTTTCGATTCAGTGATTTGTTTGCAAAATATTACAAATTTTCATTAAAATCGAGCGTCCCCCTTGTGGGGCCCCTTTGTCTCAGACAAAAAACTCGGTTATATCACATACATTTATCAAAGATTAAAATAAAACTATTACACTTAAGTGAGCTTTTCGAGTTAACTGGTCAAAATTGGAGTGCCTCAAGGAACCCATTCTTGTAATTCAATTCAATTCATAAGTCAAAGTACTCAATTTCACCGAGCACGTATTTCAAAGATTTAAAATAAAATTATTAAAAGCCGGCTAACAGCGTGTCGGATACGCCCAAGATAGGGTTCCGTAGCCATTACGAAAAAATAAAGTAATATTTTTTTATTTCGTATTGTGTACGGAATCTTCCAAGTTTAGGTATACGAGTATTTTATACCTTTCGCTGCTATTTATTCTTAGACTAATAATTCTCAAGCAATCTTAGCCGATATAGATTTCCTTGTAAATTTGACATACTTTACTACCATCCTGTTTGTTTTTTAATTTTTTACCCAACTGTTATTTTAGAGTTTTAGTGTAGATTTAATAAAGTACATACGTTTGAAAAACATAACCCTCCTTCGGGCAGTCAGGTAAAAAGACGCTCGATTGAATGAAATTTTGCACTTTAAAGATAAATATTTCGCAAACGCATCACACTGAATCGAAAAATCGTCTGGGTGACCTCCCAATGGTTTTAAAAGACCTATCCAACGATACCCCAAAGTATAGGGTTAGTCGAGAAAAAAAATGATTGATTGCAAACTTTTTCCTACCATTTTGTCTGCGTAGTTGCTACATAATTATATCCGAGCAAAATTACCTACAGCATTCTAGCATTGATAGTCACGAAACAGAACCTTGAACGGACAGACGCACAGACAAACGGACACACATGGCGAAACTGTAAGGGTTCTGTTTTTGCCATTTTGGCTACGTAACCCTAAAAAGGATAATAAAGAGAAAAAAGATTTAAATTTATTAGTTTTGTATTATATTTATAAATAAAGTAAACTGTAAAATCTTTACCCATTTTTTTCAATATAAAAAATATAATAGGTGATTCTGATATCAATGTCAGAATCACAATTGTGTGACTGTTACCATTGCACGTGCACGTCCCTCCCGGTGCGTGAACTATGTTCCCTTTAACAAACAATATGAGTGTCAACACTCTGATTAGGCGCTTACTATGCCTCTCACGTTACACCCCTGTGTCTACTTGATATGTCTTGTCACAGCTACTTACTCATAGACATGAATATGTATCTCATAAGTTAACGAGCCGTAATCAAATACAGAACTGACACATTGTCTTGCGAATCGTTATCCGCCATGCAATAATGTTGTATTTTCTTACCGAAGTAGATTCAATTGTCACGGGACTTCGAAAACCAGTATCCGAATAAACTATAACGAACATTTCTGTATAAATGATGAAATATTTGCAACTGTTGTTTGACTACTTGTAGTCGGACTGTTAGTTGACTCAAGTCAAAAGTAGTCCTGAACCGGTTGGTTCCCGTTGGATTTACCGCCAGCGGGAAGTAAAATATACAATCAAAGAGTACTTAAATGTGATTTCGCGTATCCCAATAGGTAGAAAAACAAGCTACAGGACCTGCTTGGCTTATACAAGAAATTTATAGTGAAAGTAATACTTAGTAAGCGTATTTATAAAGCAATAAAGCAATAAAGTACAATTCACGGAGGACGAAATAGTACAAAAATTATTGTGGTTGAGTCAGGATTAGTTTCAATATTCCACATACTAGGTCATACCTGTGCATTGCGAAAAAATGGATTACCTACAAACATTTAATGAAAGCTGTGTTTTATCACTACGAATAGAGAGAGAGAGAATACGAAGAGAGATTAGGGAAGTTTTAAATAAAATATACAAAACCGTGTTTTTAGATGTAAAAAAATGAAATAATACTTAAAGAATACTTACTCAAAAAATATCACAGAAACATAGCACTCATTTCTCTGTTTTATTTTATCCGATTGGATTCGATAAGCTTATTGGTGCTGCACTTTTTTGCCCCACCTGCTGGGCAAAGGCCTCCCGTTTCTCGTTCCACTAGCTACTGGTCTCTAGCTTCGGCAAAATTACAAAATGAATGAATGATTGGACCAGCGTGGTGGGCTTATGGTCCAAACCTCCTTTCTTATGAAATGTACAATTATTCGTCTGCATTTATTTATAAATAAATAAGTACTAGCTTACGGACTTACGATCTCCAAATTGGTCAATTAAGGCGTACAATTGCATGCAGATTAACTGCACCGAGTTGAATAATACCAATCAACTCGCTTTCGTTGCCTGCGTCGAAACTTAATAGCAAAATTTATTGTAACGTAAATACCTATAAAACTATAAAATAATTACATTAAAAACTGGCCAAGTGCGAGTCCGACTCACCTACTAAGGGTTCCATATTTTTCAGAATATGCTGTCAGCATAAAATTCTGTGCTACGCATTTGAGCGCCAAATTGAGTTGGTTGTAACCATGTTGTAATGTAACAGAAGAAAGAAATGAGAAATTTCGATGAAAAATCTGATTTATCAATATTTTTAACGTCTACGTAATAAGAACATTATTACCAAATTTCGATTTCATGCTCAACTGAAGTGTAGGTAAAATTATTCGGTACAAAATTTTGCAAAAAAAAAACTGACTTTTGTAGCTTATCATTCCTTGTTTTCCGACATTTTTCAAAACCAATATTACAGTTCATATTATCTACTTAATGACCTCTAAACAACAATACCGCAATCGATGTGATAAGTCATTTTCCGTATGGGAGTCTCTCTTAAAACATTTAAAATCAAGCTGGCTTTAACGACTTTGTAAATAAATAAATCTTTTTACATTTTTAAGGTTCCGTACCCCATACCGCTCGTCCTTCCTTCCGTCTGTCAAGACCCCTAATCTCAAGAACGCGTAGAGGTATCAAGCTCAAATTAATATCAAACACCCAGCTCTGCTACCCCTTGGAGCTGTATAAAATAGAAAACATCTAAGTAAACGCAATCAAAAATAAAGCATATAGCC